>NW_008795674.1:183492-192186 GCF_000699145.1 Aptenodytes forsteri | reverse complement strand
GGTGGGTGGTGAGCAATTGCATTGTGCATCACTTATTTTGTATATTCTTTTATCATTCTTATTATTATAATATTTTCCCTTCCTTTTCTGTCCTATTAAACTGCCTTTATCTCAACCCACAAATTTTACTTTTTTTTTCTTCCCGATTCTCTCCCCCATCCTACTGTGCGGGGGGGAGAGGCGGGGCGGAGTGAGAGAACGGCTGTGTGGTGTTTAGCTGCCTGCTGGGTTAAACCACAACATTCTGATATCAGGTTTTGAGTTTGGGTTAGTTCTGTATGAACATTGGCAACAATCCAGAGTCTATGGAAACTTCTGAGGGTACGAAAAGGGAGGAATTTTCAAGGAGCCTGGTGCTGTTCAGAGCATCATTTGATTCCTGATCACTAACAAGAAACATTTTTATTTCTCTCTCTATCAATACAAGCATACTGAGATTTAAATAAACTTTAGTGTCATATATTTACATTGTGATAGCAGATTGGAGCCCCACTCATGGTTGAGTAAGTTTTCTATAAACTTGGAACAAAAAGGATGACCAAGACTGTGTTAAAGATGCAAAATTCTACCAAAATATTTTTTGACTTTTGAACTAATGTTGTGCATAATTTTAAGAACGTACAAAGATGAGGTTAATGCTTCAGTTTTCAAGTATGACTATACTGGGTCTAGCTGGGATGGTGTTAATTTTCTTGATAGCAGTCTGTATGATGCTGTGTTTTGAATTTGTGACTAAAACAGCGTTAATAACACAGGAGTGTTGTGGCTGTTGCTGAGCCATGCTTGCACAGTGTCAAGGCTTTCTCTTTTACCACTCTGCCCCCACAGCAAGCATGTCAGGGGTGGGCAAGAGGATGGAAGGTGACGCAGCCAGGACAGCTGACACCCAATGACCAAAGGGATATCCCATACCATAGGACATTGTGCTCAGCAATAAAAGTTCAGGGAAAGGAGGATGAAGCAGGGACATTCAGGGGTTTTGGTTTTTGATTTCCCAAGTAACCATTACAGATGCTGTAGCCCTGCTTTCTGGAGATGGCCGAGCATCTGGCCTGACGATGGGAAGTAGTCAATGAATTCTTTGGTTTTGTTTTGCTTGTGCATACAGCTTTCCTTCACCTGTTAAACTGTCTTTATCTCAACCCACGAGTTTTCTTGCTTTTGCCCTTCAATTCTCTCCCCTATCCTACTGGGGGGAGTGAATGAGCAGCTTAGGTGGGGGCTGTAATGCCCATATACAGAAATCAGATGAGTTAATAGAATGCTGTGATTATCAACTCCATCATGCCCAGGCAGAACTTACCTTCTGACTTCCCTGACC
Organism: Aptenodytes forsteri; assembly: GCF_000699145.1. Taxonomy (NCBI): domain Eukaryota; kingdom Metazoa; phylum Chordata; class Aves; order Sphenisciformes; family Spheniscidae; genus Aptenodytes; species Aptenodytes forsteri. The sequence goes on along the minus strand of NW_008795674.1, from coordinate 190,865 downwards.
AGACAAATAATATAAAATTACTTAAAACTAACATAAATAACTAACATAAAACTATATCACCACCTATTGACAGAGATGATCTGCAATGGCAATTATAATAACTGCAAGAAAAATGGCCTACTTCCTAATCTGAGTTGAGATAAAAGCAAAGTTTTCAGGTTAAATTTACTTTTTAAATATCTTTTCAATGGAGTATATGAAAGGTATTTTCTTCACAGTTTGATTTTTGCTGTCATTTTCACATTTTTAAATACCTTGCCTATTGAATTGAAATATTTTTCTTTGTTGCTTACTAATTTTAGCCAACATTTTAATAATCTTAAGTAGAAATCCAGCAAAGTAGGCAATAGAAAGGAAAGTGCATGAAATAAAGTTAATGCTGTCAGCTAAAAAGAAAGAAAGAAAGAAAAACAACATTCAGCTGTCTAAAGCATTCTTCTGCAACTGTTTCTTATACAGCAGTTGGAATACAACTTCTGTTTGTTGATATTGCAGGGTTGGTTGAATTGTAATTACAAAGCTTTCCATAGCAGGCTTGCTGGAACACGTGCATATACATATCATAAAGAATTTATACTGAGGTGTTAGAAGTGATCTGAGAATCCCATTAAAAGAAATAGCCTTAATCATCCACAATAACATTGTATTAATTATTAATAGAGCTAATCAGTAGTCTGAAATTGCTCACATCAAATATTAATCATAGTGGTAGATTAATTTATATTATTTGTGACAGGCATACTAACCCTACTTCTCAATACCTTTATAGTGTTATTATTTACCTGCCAAAAGAGATGAGAAACATATCAATAGTTTTTTGTAAAAAGATGCTTGAAAAGATTAACTTCAGAGGTTGTGTTTCACTTACAAAACCTACTTATCAGCTATCAGGCAATATTACGGGAAAGGCAGCAAACTGTTGGGAAGATACAAAAAAGCTCTTCTTTTAATATAAGTATTTGTGACACTCCAAATTCAGGCTGCATGCAAGTTGATGGACATGACTGTGCCTTTCTGACATTCAACACAGATTTGACACAGATGTTTTCCATTCAGCTGAGGCTGATCTTGTATTACTTTGTGTGTACATGGTACTCTTGCTTTATCTGACAAACTAGAAGTCTTCAGCCATCTGGGCTGAATTTTTCTAATCTGGAAGTGGTTTTTTGTAAGTCTGGGAAAGCAGTGCTTGCCAACTTTCATATGACTGTCCATGAAATGCAGCTCAACGGCATGGTACACCTTGGAGTCACATCTTTCCAAACTCCCATCTGAGTTGTCACTGATGAGGCAAAGTTTTAAGTGCCAGGGAACACAAACAGAAATTTTTATTGTTGCTTTTTTTTTGTGAGAGGTAGGACTGGGGAAGGAATGTATCTCGATATCCACATGAGAATTGTAGATTTTTCTCATTCTAATGAAGTTTGAAAGAATTTGCTGAAGCTGAAACTTAACAAATATGTTAACAACATAAGGCAGCAAATTTTTCTGTGGATATCAAACATATATCCACATTAATATTTAAATATACAAAAAATATCTTTGTGACATGCCTGTAATAGCAATTTTAACATGTATAATTCTGCTTATAAATTATAAACATGGCATATATTAAATTGAAATTAACCATATGTATTAAGCTCTGAGCAACAACTCTGGTTGTTGTTTTGTAGCTTAATTCTACAGAAGATAAATATTGTAATGATTATTGTAAGAATAATATAATGGCCACTGAAACGAATAGGAGCATTTCAATTATTTTCAATGGCTTTTGGACCCTGTAGGAATCTTGCAACTAAGTATGCCTGTGCTCTATTTGATGATACTACAAACCTGTGCAAGTGTTTAAAGGATAAGATTTTAAATGCATGGACACACACACACAAAAAAAGGTTAGAGATAGGAGAGCAATTTTTACTGCTAGCACAATTATCTAATTTTTCAGACATCTAAATGTTGAATCATATGTGTGTTTGTGTTCAATATAGTGCACACTTGAAAAAGTAGAATAGTTGAACACAGATAAAAAGGTAATAACATTGAAAAAAGTAATAACATTGAAATCTACATATTTCTAAAATTCATAATTTTGCTTGTTACTTAACACTACATGAAGAAAAACAAAGCAATGAACAAGTCAGGTATACTATTGAAGATCTAAATTTATAAAGTTTTTCATCAGTTCTATGATCTTTTAAAACCATAAATATGGCAGGTTTTATTTCAGAAATAAAATGAATAATGTTGACCTAATAAAACAAAAATCCATAAGATTTGTGTTTAAGCTAAGTTTACAAATGTCAAGAGTATTAATATTGATCACATTTGATTTACAGAATGTTATCAATAACATGGTATTTTGTTTGTGTATATTTTTAATAGATCTGTTCCTTGTAATTCTGACAGGATAGGATATATATACATATATATATATATATATATGGTATAACAGTAATTTTTTCCAGTTTAGTTATACTATTCTTCCAGGAAAGGAAAACAATCCTCAAATTAAAGCAAATCATTAAACCAAATATAAAGCAACTTTGAATCTAAGGTGATCCTAGGCACTGAGGCACCATGCTTTGTGTGACGTCTGCATGGAATGCTGTGTGGCTTATTCATCAAGGGACAAAAATTGAGGTGCAGTGGCTAGGAACTGACAAGCAGCCCTATAAAATGACCTGAACAAATAATCAGAAGTTGAAAGAAATGGTAGCTTCTTATCCCCTTCCACTGTTTTCCTCTGCTTTTGTTTACGTGCATGTTCCTAAATAAAGCACGTCAGGGTTTGACATGAATAATTCATGAAAGGTGGTCTGGATACCAATGTATTTGTACTGCAGGTATCATCTAAAAATATGAATGAATTTCTACAGCTGTTAGCTATGTGTTGTGTCTGTATAATCAAATTCCATAATCAGAGAAAATTTGGAACAATTATGTAAAACATGCTGCGAAAAATGAGGGTAAAAATGAAAAAAAAAATCTTGGTAGTGACAGAGCATCTGAAGTAGGATTAAAAAAGTAGCTGTCAAACCACTCATAGGTAACTATCGTAGAGCATTGTAAATGTTTTGTCAACTTTAAGACAGCACTGAAACACAGCAAGTAGAAGCTGAAAAGAATAACTTTCTCTGAAAGTTATTTGCAAGAGCAAATATTTTTGGCTTTAAGGGCAGAGGGAGCAATTCAGATTAACACAAAATGTGCTTGCTCACTAAAGTTTAGAGTAACATTGCCAAAAGTTAGCAGAAAATGTCTTGTTGGTTCTTCCTTTCATGAGAAATGTCAGTTCCATCCCTGACTGGTCTGCTGAAATTTTGGAACAGTTTTAAATTCACAACTGAACAGAAAAGGACTGATACAGCCTGGGTCTAAACAGACACTACCCTGTAGCCACCATGATGACATCTGAGCACCTTTTCTACCTACTTTTCTATTATGTGGAGAGCAGAAATCTGCCACTGGTGTTTTTGTAATACACGTGAAGAAGTAACCCTACAGAAGAGCAGAACATTTTCCACATGGCATTGAATCATACCAGGAGTTGTTATAGATGGTCTAACAGCTGAACTGAATACAAATTCAGAACAAAATCTTAATATTTTCATGAATACTTCTTATGTCAGTTTTATTCAAATACTAAATTCAAAACTGTAGATTTGCAAAAGTCTTCAGGGTACATCCTTAAAATGTGTATTCAAAAGCCTTGAACACTGTAAGAATAGTATTGGCTCCATGCAATATGACTTTTTTTCAGAAGTTAAAAAATGAAATTCATTTTAAGTTGGCAGATTGCAGTCCATGAACAAAGTTACTACTGAGTGCCTTATGAACATCCAGCGTGAACTCCAGAAATCCAGTCGAGCTGGTAGAGAGGCATCAGCTCAGTCTCTGAGGAGCTGCTAAGGTTGGAGTAAAAGTTGAGACAAGAAGTCCCAGGTCTTTCTGAGTCCAATCACAAGTGATTGAAGGATGTTTATTGGGAAAGACATATACACACTGAATGAAACAAGAATTCTCCCATACCAAATGAGTTATCTTTGATACGACATTTTGCTGCCTAAGGCAAACTTTTTACATGCGCCTGTCTTAAGCCAGCAATGTTCTCTTATTAGTTCTGGGCACTTTTTATGAACATTAGATTTAAATAAATAGCATGATACAGTGGAAAATTCAAAGAAGCAGAATGCTTCTAATGGTAAAACTTTGCACTATGTCCTAGAGAATTCCAAATCATCACAGAAGTCGTTCTTCAACATGCTTGGTCTCCTTACAGTTTGAGTCCCTGCCTGCTGAATATGAGTGTCTATAAAAGCTGAAAATCAGCTGTCATAGCTGAGCACAGCTAACCGATTTCATCACCTAGTCCCAGGCTGGATGTGGACTTTTGTGGCACTTCAATAGTTGTATTGTTTCTAGTCAGCTTCCACGCCTCCTGACTCTTGCAGCTCTAGCATTTTCGCAGGTTGCTCTGCAACCTGTATCAGATGACTAGGCTCCTGGGGGGACAGGGGTCCGAGCTAGTGAAAAGTATCTCAGCCGTATCTGATTTCTTTAGACTTAGTTCAGAGAAGACAAGTCTATGCATGCAAGATAAATACTGGAAGCCACAGGCAGAGCTAAGTACCTTCTCCTCGTCTGGATTGTTCTCTGAAGAAATCTGCAGACTATCTGGATGGTTATCCATTGTAAACGGCATCCCAAAAGAGGGAGAACTGTTGCCAAATTGGAAAAATAGCTCCTCTACACTCAAGAAGCAACATTCTTTCGATGAGGAACTAGGACCAGGTGTTCTACATTAATAGAGAGCACCTTAAACATCAGGCAATAGAAATGTTTATACATTATCCCTCTGGCCACAAGAAATATTTGTATAATTTACAGAAACTAGAATGGCTCTAGAAGGTGTGACTGACAGAGAACCTGCATAAATATTCTGGATTCTGAGGGTAGAGTGTTATTTTGGGATTTGGAGCCTTTAGTTCCTAAATCTTGCTTTTGAAAAAAACCAACAACCCCACCCAAACAAATCCTGAACAATAGAGAAGATTTGCTACCACAAGAGAGTGCTCTAACCACTGCACAGCCATTAGTTCCTCTTGGCTTTCCTTTCTGTTCGTAAATTTCCTTTATAGTGAGGAAAAGAACACTTTTTAAACTCAAAATGCCTTCTTTTTTAAAAAAAAAAACCTAAATATTTTTATGTGGTGTAATAACAGAAACTTTAATAACAGCAAAGCATTTTAGCTTCCCCAGATAATGGAGGTTTTCAGGTTTTTTTTTTTTAATTTCACAGTATAATAAAAAGTTAGTTCTTCCTACATTTCCATCTCTGTGGCTCCAATGGCTAGTGTTGCTAGTAATAAATCTGTTTTCCTTTCATAACTTGATATCTTAACTTTCTATCCTGGTAACTATATATACTGTTCACAGCAGATCACCCTTGCTCTCTCCTACACAAGTCACAAGACTGACTACTTAATTAATTTATTAATAATTCCCATCTGAATAATTTCATAACCTAATTAATTTTTTGCTAGCTTAATTAATCCATTCTTCAATGGCTTGTCTACTGATCAGATTAATTGCTGGGCTCATTTTGAGTCACTTCACCTACTGGTCTAATTTTCCTCTATTAAAAATATTCTTAATTCATTTCTTAACCATGTAATCTGTGTAATTCACTCCTAAATGATTTCCTTGCTTCCCTGAGTTTTGTCCCACCAAACTGAACTTTAAACTCAATGGAATATAAAAAAAAAAAAAAGACCATCTATTTATAGCTCTAGGCACACTTTGGAGAATTTAGAAATAGAGAAAAATAGGACAGTAAAGAAACCTTGGGGGCTGAAAGACCTGTTTCTTTGCCGACAATGAAACAAAACTCCTACGATCACTTGGTAGGCTCTGTACAAACACACTTCCTATCACTATCTAACATGGATGCAGATGTGGACTGTATGAACTGAAGTCACAAGCCCTATCCAGGTCTAAGGCTTTAAGTGCACCACTGCTGGTCTAGTTTATCCTCAATACAGAGGTAGGATCAAGTTTTTGTAGTTAAATGCTGAGAGATCCAGTTTATTTTTAAAAGCACAAAGGAAGAAAAATCCATAACATTCCTGTCTGTCTCTGTATTTCAGCAGTGCAGCATTTTGACATCTTTCCTTAATATCCAGCCTATGTGTTCTGCAGATTAGGTTAACAACTCCTTGTTTTTCCAGCATTGTCAGTAGAGAAAAAGTGATTTCTACTCTCTTTCTACTGGCAATTTACATGGTATATTGCTTATCATATCTATATTCAACCGTCTCTTTTCTAAGACTACAAGAACTCAGCAGCTTTAATCTTCCTTTGCAGGCCATAATTTCTAATCTTTTAATATTCTTTCTTATTTCCTGTGGATTCTTTTTAGCTTGCTATTATCATTCCTAACATTTGTTCTATAAACTTTGTTACTTCAGCCAAGGCCTCACCAATGCTAAATAAACTAGAACAAGTTGTTTCAAAGTGAAAGTTATCCTTTTTAAAAACGTGTCATACTACTACATTTAGTTTGTGATCCAGTATAATCCCCTGAATATACTATATTGCTGCCCAGCTATTTATTTCACATTTTTTTTGCCCCTTTTTCTGTATCTTTCATCTGTATTTGTGAATGACACATCGGTGTAGTTCTTCTTACATTTGCCTTAATTAAATTTCATCTAACTGGGTTTAAACCATCTCTTCATCTTATTGAGATAGTTTTGAATTTTGATTGTATTCTCCAGATTCCTTGCAAACTGCCTCTACAGATTTTACAGGCCTCTTCCTCTTTCATGATGCAAGTAATTAATGAAAATACAAATGGGACAAAGACAGACCTCTATGGGATGCCACATTCAGTGAACTCACAATTTGGTGATGAATAACTAAAAAGCATTCTTTGACTGTAGCTTTCAGATGTACACCTATGACATCTAAATCAAATTTCTTAGTTTTCTAATGAGACTATTGCACAGCAGTCATCAAAGTTCTAAATTTATTATATCTACAGCTTTTGCCTTTATCTACCGTGGCATTTATCTTAGTCCAGGGAAGAAAACAGGCTTATTTACAAGATATGTTTTTGACAACTCCAGGTTGTCTGTTTTATATAGCACATTTTTCTTTAAGCTATTTGCAGACTCATTGCATTTAAATGTTTTTCAATACCTTTCCCACATATTTTCTTGGATTGTTCAGGTTCTCCTCCCATACCATTAGAATCATAAAATCATAGAATCATACAATAGTTTGGGTTGGAAGGGACCTTTAAAGGTCATCTAGTCCAACCTCCCTGCAATGAGCAGGGACATCTTCAACTGGATCAGGTTGCTCAGAGCCCC
>NW_008795674.1:177993-182938 GCF_000699145.1 Aptenodytes forsteri | reverse complement strand
CCCAGGTGCAGGATGCTGTAACTTGGCCTTGTTAAACCTCATGAGGTTCACACAGGCCCACTTCTTGAGCTTGTCCAGGTCCCCCTGGATGGCATCCTGTCCCTCTGGCATGTCGACCACACCACTCAGCTTGGTGTCATCTACAAATTTGCTGAGGGTGCACTCGATCCCACTGTCTATGTCATTGATGAAGATATTAAACAGTACATGATTTTTAAAAGAAAGATACTACAAGTTTTCTTCTCTCAGTTCTACCTTCCATGTGTTTGCAAAAGGTTGGCATTAGTGTTTAAAATATTATTCTGGCTAGTTTCTTTAATACTTTAGATTGAAAGCTGCAAAGCCAGGTTTCACTTGCACAGAAACATAGACTTAACCTAATTTAGATTGGAAGTGGCCTCTGGAAGTCATCCTGTCCAAATTCCTCTTCAGGTCAGTTCCAAATAGTTTGGATCTTGTTTATGGCCTTGTCCAACTGAGTTTTGATTATCTCCAAGGTTGACCTGTTCTGATTTTCGACTACCCTCATACTGACAATTTTTTTCCTAAAATCTGATGGAGTTTCCCATATTGGAAGATGTATCCACTGCTTCTCACCCTGTTGTGCACCTTTGAGAAGAGTCTGACTCCATCTTTTCTACACTCTCCCATGAGGTAGCTGGAAATGGCAATATGGTGTCCTCTGCCCCTCCTCTTCTCCAGGCTGAACCGGCCCAGCTCTTTCAGCTTCTCACCACATCTCTTCTCCAGGCTGAACCAGCCCAGCTCTTTCAGATTCTCACCACGTCACATGCTTCTGTCATCTGATCATCTCGGTGATCATCGCTGAACTCACCCAGCATGTCGAAGTCTTTCTTGTAGTGGGGTGCCCCAAGCTGGGTACAGCCCTCCAGATGTGGTGCCACAGTGCTGAGGGGAGGGTAATAATCACTTGCCTCGAACAGCTGGTTGCTCTCTTGCTAGGATAAACCAGGATGTGGTTGATCTTTTTTTGGCTGAAGGGCACATTGCTCCATTTCTACCTTGATCTTGTTCTTCCCACTAATAATATTTAGCTACCTCAATAAAGAGGATCTTTTAGTAAATTTTATTCCTTCATTAATATTATTCAGTTAGGAGTGGCTGATTATGTCTCATTAATATTACTTAGAAAGGAGACATAATTAACCACTCTATCTACCAATGACCATTATGGCCCCACTCTCAAAATCCTCTTCTGGTTCAAAAATCCATAAATAGTAGACTTTGGTGCCCTAAAGACCAGAACCCAGAAGAGGCAAGCTTCAGGGAAAAGAATTCACGTGGCTGTGAAAATATAGTCCAGGTGTTCTTCATGCCTCAGTCGTAAGCACCGTGGTGTGGGGAACCCCAAGGACTCTGGCTGGTGAGTTGCAAGCTCTTTAGATTTCTCCTTGCTTAACTGATTTTTTTTTTGTCCTGATGACTGATTGCATTATTTATTGACTTCTAATTTAATAAGTACATAAGTGATTGTTTTGTTCATCCATTTCCTAATTAGCTTGCCAGTTGATCTTGATACTTTCTGAAGTCATCTGTATTGTGTAGCTTATCATAATCTTTATTCTTGATTTTCATCTAATAGGGAGCTGTTATGTATCTCTTCTGAGTATCTCCTATTTTCAGCAGACCTATTTTATTTTTCCTTTTTTCTGTCACTTTTTTTTTTTTTTCAGTCCTGTAAAAGTAACTTCCACCTCTTTACTCTTCTCCCAGGTAAAATTTGCTAAAGTAGAGTCCATTACCATTTTCTTCTCATGCACCTTTTTTCAGTATCATCATGCACTGATTAGCAGTCCTGTGATTCACACCTGTGTCAAACAAAAGCATTGTATAGGACTGACTCTCACTGAACAAGATGGACTCCTTTCTTACTCAGTATCGTGTGCTCCTTAACAGGATCTTTCAAACAACTTCCTCTCCTTATTCTGTAAATTTCCGGGCCTGTTAACACTGAACCAGATTTTACTGCTCAGGCACTGTCACTGAAAACACATTATTCTTCTCATTTCAGGTGGACTTTTCTGTTTTGCTTTTGTTAGACATGAAAATAAACTCAGTGGGATTGCTCTAGAAGTGTGGTCACTATAAATAAGGCTGACAGAATCTTGACATATTAATGACAATAAACACTTTAGCATGCAGATTAGCACCATAACAACACTTTGATGTTTGTTTTAAAGACAGATTTATGTGCAAGAAGACCAAAACTGTTGGATATCTATTCTCTGATGTGACAGGTTATGCCTGGTATGTTGAAATCTCTGTTTCTACTGAGTGCTATCTTCTCTTATTTACTTACTTGCTTTCAACTGTCTGGAAGCTTCCAATCTGCATTCTTTCGTTTTATTGTTAGGTCACTCTTGAGTCACAGGTTATCTTTTTATTCTACCTTCGTACAGCAGTAATACCAAGACATTTTGGAATGTGACTTGATTTCTAGATGCTGTGCAATGCAAGATGTAAGTAAGAATGACTGATTTGCTCCTTTCTCTCATGGAGTTTGAAAGATGTGCATTCTGCATCATACGTTATAACAAATAAATAGATTTTGGAAATGCATTCAGCAAGGCAACAAAAAATATTTTTGCATATTTTCAGAGAAGAATGTCAGACCTCAAGCTCTTTTCCATGGGCATTTTTAGATTACTTTGATTTAATTTATTTCAACAAATAAAAGTTCTGCACTTGTTAAACTGATGTCTTGCAGAATTTGACATTTATAGTACATAATGTTTTATATTTAACATAAAGATAGCCACAGAAGGTCCCAAAATAATGAAATTAATTCTCCTTAAAATGTAATTTGTTTTCTACAGTAGGTAATTATCAATGTTTTGCTTCCAGCCCTACAATAAAAAATTACGTCCCTCATTTTCTCTCCTATTAAATGTCTAAATGAATGGAGAGTTCTCTGATTTTACCAAGCAGAATATATTTCAGCTGTCTTCTGTGGAAAATTCTTGAGTTCTTTTACTGACTGCCAGGTCTCAGGCAGTCCTTTTCAGTCTGTATTTCTATTCTGATCCTGTAATGAGTTACGACTGGGCAGATATCATGTGCAGCCCACACATTTGATTTGCAGGATCAAAGCTTAATGAGAGATAGGTGGGAATGATTCTTCTTTCTCACAGAAATTGCCAGTATTCTTTGTGTTCCTCACATACCTTTTTTGGTAGATCATCTGAAATTGTTAGGGAAGAAAAAAAAGCAGAGAAAGATCAGAACAGATAAAATGACAGTGGCAAAGGAACTCTACTGGGGTCTGAGACCACACATTCAAATCATGAACTGCTATGAAATGAAGAGAAACTGCAGGCAAAAACCCCCAAACAACAACAACAAAAACCCCCAAAACCACACACAACCCAAAAAGCAACCCTTCCAGCCCCCTTAATTTTTTCACAATTTCCTATGAAAAGACCAGTTCACTGCAGAGGCACTTAGACATTTCATCCTATTTTACATTATCTACAGATTAATGACTAGAACTTCCAGAATGATTTAAGTAGCATATTGCATAAACACAAGAACAGAACAGGAAGAAACTACAAATGTTTTATATTGAAAATTATAACCAACAACCTTTTTTTGCTGTAATCAGAGACAGATGTCTGAGCTGGCTTAACTCCACAGGTCTGAATTTTGTGGAGCAGCTGAACTGAGCACAGCTGAATTTCCTCTTTCAAAGTTCTGTAACAGTTTCTGTGTTTTCATGTCAAAACAGAGAAGGGAAGCTACAAGTAATACTTGCTGGGTTTCTCCTGTCAGAAATAGTAATGGTTGTAACATATATATAAATGTGAAAGTTTGCTGAGCTACGTTGATCTAATTACCTGTTGAGACTGAGGTGTGCAACTGGCAAGGGTTATAAAGTAATGGTAATTACTGTACAAGGCAGTTCTGTTTATGAGGAATCATTCAGATTACTTTAAGAACATAAACATACCAAGAGAGACAGAGCAAAAAGATTTGGATAGATTAGAGAGATAAAAACATAGACAAAAGCTTAAGAAAAACTTAAGATAACCACAGGAGATTTAAAAAAACCCTCACACTTACAGAAGCTGAATTGCCATATATGATAGGATGACCCTAAATTAGAAATTATAATAACCATTATTATTACAGAGGAATCCAGAAGCTTCAGCCAACCTGGTTGCTGACAACGATATTCTTCTTTCCTAAAGTTTGCCATCTAATCTAAGGCTAGCTATAGGTGTAGACACCTTCCCTCAACCCCATAAGCTAACAAAGAGACACAGCAATCTCCAGAGGTTGATTCCCTGTACCTGTCTTCAAGCTGAACCTTAGGATGAGCTGAAGGTGGTGAGTTTAGCATAGATACTTATAGTTTAGGCAGATAAAATTAAGAAAGAATAGAATAGAATAGAATAGAATAGAATAGAATAGAATAGAATAGAATAGAATAGAATAGAATAGAATAGAATAGAATAGAATACCTCAGTTGGAAGGGATCTGCAACGATCATCTAGTCCAGCTGCCTGACCACTGCAGGGCTGACGAAAAGTTAAAGCATGTTATTAAGGGCATTGTCCAAATGCCTCTTAAACAGTGACAGGCATGGGGCATTGACCACCTCTCCAGGAAGCCTGTTCCAGTGTTTGACCACCCTCTTGGTAAAGAAATGCTTCCTAATGTCCAGTCTAAACCTCCCCTGATGCAGCTGTGAACCATTCCCACGTGTCCTATCACTGGATACCAGGGAGAAAAGCTCAGCAGCTCCCTCTCCACTTCTCCTCAGGAAGCTGTAGAGAGCAATGAGGTGGCCCCTCAGGCTCCTTCTCTCCAAACTAGACAAACCCAAAGTCCTTCATAGGACATGCCTTCCAGCCCTTCCACCAGCTTTGTTGCCCTCCTCTGGATGCATTCAACGACCTGAACATCCTTCTTAAATTGTGGGGCC
>NW_008795674.1:161470-177890 GCF_000699145.1 Aptenodytes forsteri | reverse complement strand
CAACACCCCCAGATCCCTTTCTTCAGGGCTGCTCTCCAGCCACTCCTCTCCCAATTTATACTTGTGCCCAGCGTTACTCCATCCTGGGTGCAGAATCCAGCATTTGTTCCTGTTAAATTTCATGCCACTGATGATTGCCCAGTGCTCCAATCTATCTAGACCCCTCTGCAGGGCCTCGTCCCAAGAAATATCGCACTCCACTATAATATATGAACAGAGGGACCATCTTACTTCTATGGGTTTGCAATCTAAATGAACAAGATAAATAACAAATGAAAGCGGAAGGGAATATTATCCTCCCTGCATGCACATTAGCAACTGATTGATAATGAGAATTCTGCCCTGCTGTGGCAGATGTTGTTATGAGTCTTGTGTAACCTCTCAGTAGCGCCACTGACATTGAGACTGGTGAGAGATTTTAAACTTACGTCTTCTCCATCTCAAAACACAGTCAGGCATACATTTGAAGATGATGTTATTGACATATCAGCATTATTAAAAAAATAGACATTTAATGTGTGAAAGAGAATGCTGTGAGCTAAACAAAGTGGTTAAGTGAATGACTTTGGAAGATTTGTTTTGCCATTTCATGTCAATAAGACTCAGAAGAGCTTTTCTGAGGGGGAAAAATACCCAGATCTACTATTTTTAATCATCACTTTAAGGAGGGAATTACTGAAATAGGTGGCTGTAGTCAATGTCATTACTTATGTGTGAGAATGGGGCCATAACAACACCTCAGAGAGGAAGGGATGTGGTTAAGTTGTGTATAACGCAGCTCAGGTTGGAGATCTTTACTGTGTTACATTCTACCTGACTCCCTACTTCACAGATACTTTCAAGGGCTAAGGGAGAAACAGGTAAAATAACACTAGGGCCTTGTGTTATCAGTACTCTCCTGCCGGCTAATTTAAAGCTGTCCTGGTTTATGTCTGTGTGTCACCACTGTGCCTGCAGAGCGGAATACCCTAAATAGGTATGTGATTGAATGCCATGTTACAATGTGCTCCTCTGGCCAGGAGTCAGGTAGTATAAATCAGCATAGCTCGACTGATTTAAAGAATTGTGTAGCATTGGATATGGTATTAAGTGAAATTAAATTACCAAGCCTAAAGGCTAAACCCATTACACCTTAGTACAGACCACACTAGAGCTGAGTGCATATAATGAGTAGGTATGTGAGCATTTTTTCCAGGATGGTTCTGGAAAGGGCTACTTGCAAAGTGACCAGGCAGTGATTTCTGCGACTGAGAGACAGATAGCAGCTAAATGATACAGTATGTTACAAGAAACAGCTGTTCAGGCTGTGCTACATGAAATTAACTCCTTCCTAAAGGCAGGATATGAGACTAGATTTTCTGATGACTTTATATAATTTTAGAGCAGGATTGTTCAAGTATTATCCTTCAGAATGACTAAGAACCACCATTGCTATTCTTCCTGTGGATTCTTGTATGAAGGACTTTTTTTTAGGCTGATGGAGAGGTTCATGTCATTAGAAACATACCTAAGGTGCATATGTTTTTTCATGTGTCTTAGAGCACAGAGTCTCAGAGCTTACAGGCTGTTAGTAAACAGGCTATTTTTTGAAGTCAGTTTATTGTCCAAATGCCTCTCATGGCATGGTAGTGCTGCATATTTACAATATCTTGACACTTTTGCTGCGTTATTGACGTTTACACAACTATAAGCTTTTATAACAACCTCTCCTGTAAAGAAATAGATGATTATTAAAAAAACCCCTTACATATTAATATCTATTAACTCAAACCCAATATTTCTGTTATTTATAAATTGTTTATTTAGTATCAGCAAAAGTGTGATACTGTCTTTAGGACATACACTTCCCCAAATAGTCTTCCTGATTTTTTTAATCTCCTCTGTCAACTATTAATATAATGGTTATCAGCGCAGAATGAGCTTTTCATAAGACTTCTAAAACAGGTATTTGCCCGTGCAAGTGGAAAGGGGCTTGAAAGAGCACAAACTGGCTATACTCTCCAATATGCTTGTCAGACTTTTTGGTGAGCTAAAAAGAAATATGCTTGCATAGATAGAGTGTAGTGTGGAAACAGTCTTGACTAGCAGGAATTTTTACTTAATTTATTTTATTGCCAATTAACAGAAAATACTAATCACTAATTCAGATGCTGAGAAAAAGAAAACATAAAAAGTCAAACATTTAAGTAAACATCTTTCCTTTCCATTCCCAGTGCTCAGCTTCAGCCAGACACTTATCTCAGTCTCAACTCCCCTTGTTTTCACTCACTTCATTCCAGTTCCTCGGGGAGGCATAGGAGGTTGGAGTCACAGGCATATGGGCTTCCTTCTGCCACTGTCTCTTTCTTCTTTTCCTCCAGTGATCCATGCCTCTTAGTATCTTAGTGTCCCTGCCCCAGCATGGGTCACCCATGGCTGCAGTCCTTCAGTCTCTGTGAGCTGGAAGTGGCTGTGACCAGCACCCAGCAATTCATGGTCTTCCCCACACAGGTCAACACTGCAGCCCCCTTTGACTTAAACCCTGCCATTTATGCCCAATGCAATGGAGTTCGTCCACTTTATATTTGGAGCCCTTCAACCTGGCTATCAGAAACTAGGAAGGTTTACTTGGCAAAAGATAAATATCTGCTGGGTCTGAGTTCTCTAAGATGGTCTCTCAGGGCCTGTTGTGCCACTCCTATAAGCAGGATACGAGATAAAATGGATCTTTTTCTGTCCCAAAGTGGCAACTCCTGTGTAAAACTAAAAATCATGATGCAATTCTCCAGCTCTTTTTAAAGAAAAAAAAAATGCTACTTGGCTATACACTCATTTTTTTTTCCTGCCTAGAACTTTAAGATTGTTTTTCTCCTTATGTTCCCCGAATATTTTCTGCACTGCATTATTCTTGAAATTCCATAAACTCTTTATTGTTACATACTTGTAGAGAAACAATAGTAAACAACGGACCCGATTTGAGTAGAAAGATTTCAGCTGGTTTCAAGAGAATTGCTTTCAATCATATTGGAGCCATAGTAAGCATATTTCTCAAGAACAGGGCTTGAAAAATATGTTTGTGGAATGGAACATGGAACAGAAGATGATTAAGGAATCTTCTTTAGGCATTTTGCTAAAATAATTTCAGTGTATTAAAGTTAGGCCAAGTACTCAGACATTGGTTTCGGTGAACATCTGTAGCTACAGACATATTCTAAAACAGATCCAGTTCCTCCTGGAGAAAACATTTTCATTTAACTCTTTTTAACACAGCAAGCGTCTTCCGTGAGGAAAATATAACAAGAGGGTGATATAAGAATCTAAAATGCTATTCAGATTAATAACAACACTGTGTTAAAAGTAAAACCACCAAATACTGAAAAAGCAAATTTCCAAAGTGTGTATAACATTCCTGTTACACCAGTGAACAAGATCTGATAAACACACCAATCTCATTAAAATCTCTAGATTTATATCAATTTAAGATCATGACCTCAATAATGACATGTTCTAATGCAAATTGAAAATTTATTCCAAGCCTAAAATAAATACAAGATTTATATCCTTTTTAAAAGTTCATTCTGTTCACAGGGGGTTGCAGGCTACCCAGCTGTAGTGGATAATTATGGTCCTGGGGTTTTCAAATCCCAGAAGAATAAATATGTATTTTAATCAATTATAGACCAGTGCACAAAGTAAATACTAATATAAAAAGACAAATACTAGTAGAAATGCAAATATGATTTCCCTTGGATATCATAGCTGATTTTGTTTAAGATATAATTTACGTTAAAATATAAAGCTGTTAATTAATCAAAAGCTTTTTTTTTCTTATGTCCTAATATTAGAAAGTAATTTCTAGCATTTTGTGGATTTATTCATAGTTAATTTTATAACATTAAAATTTGCCTCCAGTATGTGAGGGGAAAAATCAGAGTACTAGAAGCAAGATGACAGTTTTCTCTCTTTTTTATTAAAACAGCAAAAATGACTGTTTGGAAGAATAACAAATACTTCTGAAATTAAAACAGTTTTTCACAGTTGTTTATTTAGCATGTATATACTATGTACATTTAGTTTTGTAGGCAAACAAAACTATATTCACTATTTCTCTTGCTCACTCTTGCTCTCTTACCCCCCATCTTACGCTCTTCCTGTAAATATAAAACCCAAGGAATAGTCGTTTAATGACAAACTCCTATTCACTTTAATGGGATCAATGCCTGGTGCATTGTGCCTTTCCTGATAGCTGTGTTTCAAGGCATAAATAGATCCTCTGAGTCTGGTAGATCAACATTGGAAAAGCTTCTCCTTGTCGATGAAGAGAAAGATTATATTATCTCCAATATATTTTACCTTTATACACTCCTTTAAGACAATGAACTCGGAGCAATGTCAGGTGGGGCTTGAGCTAGTGCGGAAACATTGTTCTATTATTAAGACAACTGCAGGCAGTTGTCTTAAGATCTCACGTGCTCTTTATGTATTGAAAGACCAAAAAAAACCTCAGAGACTGATAAATTCATGTGCATTAATAGGAGGAATTGAGGAAGAGGTAAAATGCTTGCTTACTGGAAGTTGTAGTACGTTAGCCCCAGCTGGCGGCCAAGAACCCACCCAGCTGCTCACTCACTCCTGCCCCCCAACAGGATTGGGGAGAGAATAGGAAGCATGAGGGTGAGAAAACTCATGGGTCAAGATAAAAGAAAGGAAATCACTTCCCAAGTGCTATACTGTCGTGGGTAAAACAAACTTGACTTAGGGAATTTAACATAATACATTGCCAATTAGCACAATTATTTAATTACTGATCTGCATATTGGGAAACAAACAAACTAAAAAGACAAACATTTAAAACACTTAAGGAGAAACACCTTTCCCCCCCCTTTCCTGGCCTCAACTTCACTTCAGACTCCTCTCCTCCCCGCTTTCCAATATCCATCCAGTTCACTACTTCACTCCAGACACCTCTCCTCCCCCGTTGTTTTCGTCGCAGATTACAGTCAGTCCTTTCAAAGAGGCAACAGTGGCGCAGAAGGTCGGGGTCAGCAGTTTCTCTGCTGCTCCTGCCTTCTCACTCTTTTCCTATGTTCTGGCATTGGTCCTCCATGGGTCACAGTCCCTGCTGGGAAGTATCTGCTCCACTGTTGGCTTATACACAGGCTGCAGTCCCTTCAGGGGGTGCCTGCCTCACCATGGAGCACCTCTTTCTGCTCTGACCTTGGTGTTCCCTCTGTTGCTTCTCACTTTTATTGTTCTCTCCTCCTCCCACCATGGTGTTTTCCTCCATTTCTTAAATATGTTTTCCCAGAGGCACCACCAGCCTTGCTGATAGGCTCAGCTGTGTCCTGTGGTGGGCCTATTGCAGAACAAGCTGGAACTGGCTGTGTCTGGCATGGGGCAGCCCCAGGTTTCTTCTCACAGAGGCCATCCCTGCAGCCCCCCCATTACCAAAACATTGTCATGTTTTGGTAATTGTCATGTCAATACAGAAGTTTATAAAAGATATGCAGTTAAAAAGATGTGGTCTTATGATTTGCAAATCAAGAGATTTGACTAGTATTTTTATGGAAAAAAAATGCTCTGTAAATTGAAGCAAAAAATGATGCCTTGTGTGGCAAATAATGCTTGATGAGTAAGGAAAGGAAATAAAGTTGCATGAGGACTGCTGTACCATCAACAAAAACTTCTAAATGAAAGATGGATGGTTCACATATATAAGATGGAGAAATAAAACATATTTGATTCTGTAGAGCATTTACTGTAGTGTTAAGATGTTCTATCACTTCATACATCTGAGGAGATGGGAGAGGAGGAATCAGAAAACCAGATTAATTGCATTCAAACTGAGAAAGAGGCACTAATTATTTCAGGATGGTCAGCAATCTACTTCACTCTGGATCTTTGCCAAAGCATAGAATAATTTGAGATGTATATTTAGAACCAGATAAGGGATTTTGAATATTGCCATTTAATGACTTTCTTGAATCCACTTTTTATAGCTGTGAATAGTATACATCTTTCCACTACTGTGAGTTACTCATTCTTATTATTTATTACATTGACATTTTATTGCAATTTTTTAAGCAAAATTTGGACATCAGTTACATATAATATACCAATATAATTCCAGGATATATGTACAAATTGGTATTTATGAATACTTTATAGTACATTATATTTTTTTTCATGGTTAGTCATGCCCACTCTATATATTCTTTCTCGTCTCAAATCCCATTTTTGTGGCATCGTTATCAGTGCAAATATGGGGATGTGAAATTTGGCCCTTCTGACTGTCAATCACTTCACCAGGGCTAGAACTCTACCCCTCACTTCTATTACAAAAAGGGCTAATAAGCACAGAAAGTTTAAGCTTTAAAAAGACTGAGCTGGAATGTTATCTCTATAAAAATTCCAATTAAAGTGAATATATGATGCTCTTAAGTTTATTACATCTTTAACTGTGGGTTTGGGGGAATTCTGCAAAATATGTGAGAAAGAAAGCTTCTAAATAACAAAATATTGACACATCTTTGTTTCCCATTCATGCATTTTGATTCTTCCTAGGAAGTTCCACCTCCCCAGATTGTTACCTTCAACTATTGTTATCTGCTCAAAGGACTCTATCTCACCAGGAACCATAAGAAAAATGATAAATTACAGTCTGTAGTATCAGTTTGCTTCCTGGATAAAAGCTTGGTGAACAAATGGTAGTGCTACAAAGTGAGTATAAGCTAGCATTCTGAGTATGTGCGTGGGTTGTCTAAGGTAAATGAAGCATTATGCTGAAATTCAATAGCACAGTGACCTACCATCACATACAGTATGTAACAGAGAGAATGGATATTTTTAAATTAAATCATTTGATTAGTGAAGCAGTAACCTGCAGATAAATGGGGTACAAGAAGGCTTTATGGGACTTTTCAATTTGCAAGTATTCTTCATTACAAAGCTATCTTGCTACTCAATAATAAAAACAAAATTGTAAAAGCAAAATCTTTTTTTCATTTTCATACTACTTGTTCTTTTTTTTTTTTTTTTTTTTTGACAGTATAGTGTTTGTGAAAGTATGGAGCCAGGTGCATTGTTTTATAGGATTCAATGTGTAGAACTATAAGGAAACTTCACTACAAAGCTCTGAACAAAAACATAATCTGACCCACAGTGTGGCCTCCCTTCCAATCATCATTCACGTTCACTGCAGTGCAAATGTTAACATGCACTTCAGGCACACATGCAGCACACAGATTTGAGTCACTCAACACTTCTGTTGACTGATATTAATCCAAAACTCAGTGAAATCAGTGGAAAGAGTTGCACTTACTTCAAGAGATATTTGGTCAGCCTCTGAGCTGCTGACTGCTGCCTTCCAAGCAAGAAGGCTGTTTGGTGCTGATGGCAGCCCATCAGTTAGGATTGTTTCCTGTGCATCTAAAAAGGAGGTTACGCTCCACAGTGTCCTGGATTGAAATGTGTGTGAGCAGGCCAGAGAAAGGGTGCAATCTAGCTGGAGCATGTAAGGCATAGAATGTCTCCCTCTGCTCCTGACCCATGTCACCTGTCTCTTTCCTCACACCAGCCAGAATACATAGTGGTAAAGCACCACTGGTGATGGATTTCAGTCTAGCTACAAGTGCATTTTGCCCCTTCTACACTTTTTTCGGGCCCTGGGATAATGCTCCTGCTCAAATGTCTGAAGCTTGCTACCTTTTATTTGGGGTACCACACAGACTGCATAATTTCTGTGTGCCATACCAAACACTGTGCAGTTTGGGCACCCAAGAACTGTACTTGCCATTATCCCTTTATCCTCCTGAACTACCTTGTTCTAGCTGCTGTTCAAGACAAGATATTGCATCAGCCTGGGCTCCTGTGGATTGTAATTACTTTTGTTCCTAAGATTCTGCATGGAATGGTAAATCTTTGCATCCTAGTCCTCAGAAAGCTGAGGCCCATCCCCACAAAACCATGTAGATGTCCCACTCACATTGGTGTTGGAGGAATTTAGGCACTAATGCATCTTTTTGGACCAAGCCATAAATTGATATGAACATTTCATATCTCACTGAAATCAGAAAACAGCACCCTAAGAACTTAATTCTAACAAATGTTTCATGGAAATTTCATCCTCCTTGTGACACTAAGGTGCTAAGGAGAGGAAGCTAATCTTCTACAGACGTTCCACCCTGAAATGCCAGCAGCCTTAAGCTTGGATTCTTTTTGGTGAGGTGTGAGCAATTACTGCAAAATATTATGTACGTGCTATTCAGAAAATTTCAGTAAATAACACATAAAGAGTAAATTGTAAAAACAGAAAATATTACAGACAATGAAATCACTTAAGTAAGTTGATTCAGATAAAATGTTTCATTACCATCTAGGATCTTTCCATTAGGTCTTTCCCTCCCATAGCTCTCAATCCTGTCCAATTTTGAGTCTGCTGAGAGTGATTTCAGTCTCTTTGCTTCATTTCAAACTTCAGCTTCAGAGCTGTTCTCTACAAGGGGCTTCACAGAGATCTGAATCAGGCTTTTATTTGTACAAGCAATCACTTGAAAAAATAGCTTAACCATTTAAAAAATGTAGTGGAAACAAAAGGATACAGCTAAAGCAAGGATCTATCTGATTGTTCCTAAGGGTTAATGGATGTTCAGAACTGGTGAAAGGAGAAAAAACCCAAGCCTTGGTTTCCCCAGTCTTTTAACTAGGACACTTCTGTCTGTTGTATTGTAAAATTATTAACCTATTAGAATCTCTATTGACATGGATAATAATTTTCTAGTTGTACTAATGCTGCTTTAGTAATAGGGCTTGAGTCGTGATTTGGCAGAAAAGTGCCAATTATTTTCTAAGGGACTTAATTAAATTTTTGGGATTTTTTTTCCTCTCCCTCAAAATAGCTAAATAAAAAAGCTGAAAGTTTCTGATAAAAGAAAAAAAAAAACAACCACACTTACTTTTTAAAAAGAATCTTGGGTTTAAAAGGAAAACAAATATGTATTATTTATTAGACATTTTAATTTTAAAAATATATAAGTAAGAAGTTTTTCAGTTAACTCTTCCTGACTTTCTTCTACAGTGTTCCATGTTATACACAATAAAGAAAGGGAAGGATATGATTTTACAGTCTTGGACTTATATGTCTTTAGAAGAGAGGTAATTATATCCTCATCCCTCTCTCCTACCCTTTTAATACCTTAAAGTGTTATTCACCAGAGCTCAGGGAGAGCCACTCCGCTGTCCCTGCTGCAAGCTACAAAAAGGTAGCCTGCACCTTGCCCATTGGCTTCCCAATTCTCATTTAGTTTGAAGAAGTAGAACTGTAGTAGATACAGCAACTAAAAGGTGAGAGTTGGTCCAGGAGGTCCATACGCAAACACCACATAGAATTTCACTGAGAAAAATATTTGAATGTTATGTCCAATATGGTTAGAAAAAATCCCAGCTGCATTTAATTACTACTGAAGTTGTAGCCTCAGCGTATCTGGAACTGTTCTCTGGCACTGAGGCCAACTGGTGTGGAGCAGCTGCGTACGTGGTATTAAATGCCGTAATACTAATTCCTCCGACGTGCCCACTGAGAAGAGTTCCTGGTTCATGCTGACTCCCAAACCCTGCCTGAGATCTTGCTTTGCAAGATTGCTAGTTAAGTTGGGTCAAACTGTGTCAGGGATCATTCCAACAGTTTAAGAGTACAGAAGATCAAACTCCAGTGTCTGGAAATGTTCCCTGACATGGTTTAATATAAGAAAATAGACATATCTTATTGGGCTTTATTAAAATATTTTATTTCCCCTGTTTAATAAACATTATTAGGTGAAGTATTTACTTTTCATGTTTCTATTAAGTAGCAAAGTACCATTGAATTAATAGGATTCTTGCAACATTGATTTTAATGTCATTTTGGTTAATAAGAATACTATTTGGAAAAATATTGTATAATATTTTTCAGAAACAGGATAATTTAATATTTGCTAGTGTGTTTTATGTAATAAGAATATATTATTCTGATTAATTCTTAAAATTGTATAATAAAGCTAATGTTGTTTATGATGATATTTTGCAGAATAGCAAAGTTATAGTGTTGTCCTGTGTAAATATCCATGCTGCAGGACATAAAAATGATCTCTTTCAGGTGTAATTTAGGTGAAAATAATCTCTTTCTATAAGCAATTACACAGAAGTTTAAGGAAGACATTATCAGATTGAGTTCAACGGAAAAAGTAGGTTTCTGTACTGCTGGTAAGTATCTATGATGCCAGTGACCAGTAGGGAGTTCTTTGGGGTTTTTTTTGAATAATCCATTTAGGCACATAAGCGTCCTCCTAGACTAACTCCAGTATTGTGCTAGGACTGGGCAATTTGAACAGAAAACCAGCTAGAAGTGGACTGAAACACAAGAACAGAGACCAGTAGTAGCATCACTTGAAGTTTCTTTGGTATGAAGACAGGAAGCCACTGAGTAAAAAGTAGAAGGATACAATGATTCAGAGTTCTTGTGGAGGTCAAGCTGGGGGTGATAGCACAGCTCTCCATAGTACAACTTCACAAGGGCATCTCACTGCAATTAGTAGCCTGTAACTATGAACGATGGTGCAGCACAGAACATGAGAAATAACTATATTCTTTGTAGGTATTTGCTAAAAGTTTACTCAGTGTAAGAACTGAAGCTTCAGGTCCTGATGTTAGCACTGTCATATGAAACTGATATATTTACAAGGATTTGAAACCTGATCCCTGCCTGTGATATCATTGCTCTATTTATTTATGTGCTAACATTAACACTGATCACTCAGACTAAGGCTGTGCAGTTGAGTAGGAAAGAAAAAGTTTAAAAGTTTATTCTCTTTATAAGGAATAAACATTCTCTATTCATGCTGCCATAGCTCTGCTCAGTGCCTTCTTGTTAAGGGAATAAAAACTCTAACACCTTAGTCATGCTCTCCATTTTTTATTATAAATACATTTATTTTTAGTGGGAAAATATGATGTTTGTAACAGAGACAGTAGTGATTAATAATATTGTATTCTACATTTACTTTAATTATTACTTCCAGTCTAAAACTGACTTTCTACAGCTATTATGAGCAAGTACTATCTATCTTTGTTTCTTTGATCATGCCCTCCAAATACCTTTTTATTGCACGTCATCTAATTTGGAGTGCCAGAATTAAAAGTGTAGACCTTTAGAAGAGCAGGACTAACCTCTCACATTAAGGGAGTTTGATTCTGACTAAAGTTTCTGTCTTTTGTAACAAACTACCCAAACAGAATTGGTCAGCTAAAAGGAAGAATAACGAACAGATGTTATCACTGGAGACCACTGTGCGAGAGTAATTCCCAGGCTGACATTTACCAAATAACTTCAAGTTATTAATACAACCAAATATATAGGAATAGATGTATGGACATTAATCTATTGTGAATAGACTGAGATAAAAAAAAAAAGTGACTAAAATTGTTGAAAAGTTAACTCTGACTTACTTTCCTTTCTTGAGCCTTCTTACGTGAATAAGCAAGCCATCTCCTGTTCAGTGTGATCCAGCAATTCTGCTCTCTGCATATCTGCACTGTTGCAGTACCTGTGAGCCCTAGTGATGGATGTTGGCATTGATAGTGCTGTTTGCTGCACAGTAAGAGCAAGAAGTGTTCCTATGATATACAGTATTGCAAGTTTATATGTTGCATTGCCTATGAGTGGTTTTTGACATTGTAATAGCTGCTAGCATGCCTTGTAGGAGAAAAAGTTTTAGGCTTTAGAAGTTTTGTGCTTTAAAAGTTGGATTCTTTTAGCGTACAGATGTCAAAAAGAGGCATCCAGAACAATAAGAATCAAAGGAAGTGTTCATAGAAGAGAATTAGTGTAAAATCAATGCAGTTTTCACCTGCACTGCTTGATTCTGGTTTTAACCACTAGCTACAAAATAAACCTGATTCAGGCAGCCTGCAGCAGAGAAAAATAAAACCCAAGTTTAATCAAGTCAGCCCAAAGACAGGTGACATAATTATGGTTATTAACTTGCCATGTTTGTATTAATGCAGCTGTAGATCAGCAATTAGATAGTAAAAGCACTCTTCCTGAAAGAGTTGTTTCCCTAGTGCTCAACTTCTCTTCATGCTGAGGTTGCTACTCACAGGTGCTGTTTAGCGAGAAGTTCAGATTAGATTTATCTCTCAAAATCTGCTAGATAAAAAAAAAAAAAGTTGTAGAATTTATGCATATGCATTATTTTCTTTCTGTTAAGTTTATACATACTGTAGTGAGTACATTTCTTATATACAGTACTTAATTTTCTGATTTTTTTTGCTGCCCTGGCATATAGAATTTTCAGTAAAATTTTTAACTCAGTACTTGGAAGTACATGTTTATTTGGGGCAAACTGCTTGAAGTCCTCTTGGTCCACAGCTCACAATTGTTGTAATGCTAATGGAGCTGATGAAAATGGGAATAATGCTGCTTTCCAATGCAATTCTGGCTTGTTAGTACCTGGTATAATACAGAGTGCTCTAAAGGCTATTGTAATTTGTGCCTGTCAGGGGCCTACAGAAACTCTTCTAGCATCTAGAGGACAGTGGAAAGCAGAGCAATTAACACAGCTGTTCTGCACAGGAACTCTAGAAGTGTTGAACTGCTTCACATAAGGAATTCACACAGTAACCAGTTAGGTCAATTTTAGGGTTGTTTTTTAATACCCAAGCCATAGAGCATACTCAGTGCAGATCATAATTTAGCGCTAGAGATCCTTTCCCATAATATTCACAGTCAGTGAATGTCTTTCAGCTTTCCACTAAAGAAAATAGTTCTGTGTGTGAGTTCGAAGAGATTGTGCTCCAAGCCACCTACTTCAATTATAATGTGAGCATTTATAGGTGAAATTAGTCATCCATGGTATTGTAGTATTCTGGCATTCAGATCTTTCAGGGAAGTCTCAGTGCCTAGGAATAGTTGCTAAATTAATAAATTAATCATGTCTTCAGTTAGCTATGGCATTACATCATTATGAATTTGTGAATTTGGATTCCTTTTTCCCTTAATTTAAACATTTTAATTTTTTCCCAAGGGCAAAATGATGAAAACAAATACCAAATCACTGAATCATAATTATCCTGTAAATGAAGTGAATGAAGGTTAATTGGAACTTCTTTTCACAACATATAATGCAGTATCTCCTTATAAGACACATGGTAAGATTCAGTGTCTGCTGTGTTACTTAAAATGGGACTTGATGTGATATGCTTCTGTGTTGAAGAAAGTGATGAGAAATGCTACCTCGTATTCACTAAATATTCACCTTTCAGACTGACATTTCCCTTGATACCTGCGTGCATAAAGGAATTATTTCAGCCTGAAAAGCTGGGTGCCAACTTCCCACCTAAGCTATGGTAAGATTGCCAGCTGAGGCAGAGGAACGTTTAAGATGTGCCAGTCCACTGGCTGCTGCTTCTGCTTACCTCCTTTTAGATAAAACACTGTTTTATCTAAATAGTGTTTATATAAAGCAGTTATAGTATCCCTCTAGGAATCTGGAGGTCTTGCTTAATTTCTTTGATTAAGTCTCAGGCAATTCAAACCTGGAATGTCCTACTCAAAAGACCATACAATATTGTAGAGGGAGGACAGACTGGGAGTGGAGTAGAGAAGAGGACTTGCCCTATCAACCTATGTCAGAGGAAAAGCAGGCAAGCAGGAGCCTGATTTTGTTATCCAATTATCAGAACATTCATCTTAAAGAGGGAAGCAGGTCACAGGATCCCTGACTTATTCTGCTTTTTTGTTGTTTTTCTTTTCTCTGGTCCATTTTTTTTCCAAAATAAAATGTGCAGGCAGTCCTGTGAGTGAGGACCAAATCCTAGATTTTCTCTCCTTCCCTCTTGTGGTTTAAGCTGGTAGGCAGCTCAGCCCCACACAGCCGCTCGCTCACTCCCCACCTCAGTGGGATGGGGGAGAGAATCAGAAGGGTAAAACAGAAAACTCGTGGGTTGAGATAAAGACAGTTTAATAGGTAAAGCAAAAGCCGTGCACGCGAGCAAAGCAAAACAAGGAATTCATTCACTCCTTCCCATCGGCAGGCAGGTGTTCAGCCACCTCCAGGAAAGCAGGGCTCCATCACGCGTAACGGTTACTTGGGAAGACAAACATGATCACTCTGAATGTCTCCCCTTCCTTCTTCTTCCCCCAGCTTTATATGCTGAGCATGATGTCATATGGTATGGAATATCCCTTTGGTCATTTGGGGTCAGCTGTCCCAGCTGTGTCCCCTCCCAACTACTTGTGCACCCCCAGCCTACTGACTGGCAGGCAGTGAGAGAAGCAGGAAAGGCCTTGACTCTGTGTAAGCACTGCTCAGCAATAGTTAAAACATTGCCGTGTTATCAACACTGTTTTCAGCACAAATCCAAAACATAGCCCCATACAAGCTACTATGAAGAAAATTGACTCTATCCCAGTCAAAACCAGTGCACCTCTGACCACCCTAACTACTAAGCTAGTAGGCAGACTCATTGCTCAATTAATATTTCACGATTCCATGTAGCCTGGAACACCTTAGCAATATCAGCCAAGGCTCTTTTGATCATCCTGGCAGCCTGATCTTTGCAGTTTTTAATGGAATTCATCCTTCTTGAAAGACGATGGCCACAGCTGTACACAGTTCAGATATGGTCTTTTCTTTTACAAATGCCTACTGATACTTTGATTTCACACTTGATGCATTTTTTTGAATTTTCCCTTATCTGGCTATCACACTGGTGGATCACAGTCATTGTATAACTAATTAGCATATGAGGTGTTTCTCTTGTGCTTTAATGTGATGATCCCTGTGACAGCAAAAGCTCTTTTTAACACTGTTTACATTTGTGATATTGTAATTTCTAATGATTTATTTAATCTCATTTCTATCTTTCCATCCTTTAACCTTATCTAAGTTTTAGTGTCTCATTTAGCCTGATCTATATTGACTGTTTTCTGTTGTCTTTTTTAATGGGCAAATTTAATCAGGATATGCCCATTCTAAGCCACTTTACTTTGGTAAATTATTTAGTTTTATATTTATGATTTAGCAGGCAGTAAAATAATGTGATTTGGTTTTTTGGGTTGCTTGTTTGTTTGTTTGTTTGTTTTCACTATAATCCTTTTATTTACCATGGTAAGAAGCAATATGCTTTGAAAATGTCTGATGCATCTGAAGACCCTTTTCCAAACAGAATGCACTGTTCTTAAGCAGAAATCACTGAGTGAAAGAAAAAAAGTAAAGTTTGGCAAGACAGACCAGACCAGAGAATTCTGCCAGTGCTCAGTCTTCTTCTGCCAGTCTTCTTCCCTACCATACACAGTAACGATACTGAGCCTGGGAGCTGGAGCGGATGTGTTTAAACACACATCTAATGGATAATTATAATATCCAGATTACAAGTATTTGTCAATCTTTCAGCAGTTTGTTCCAAGGGTTAATCAATATTACTGTTAAAATGTTAAATCTTGTATTCAGTCATTACATCTATAGTCAGCTTATAGATATTATTTTATTATCCAATACAGCTTACATATTTTCTAGAAGTTTTTCTTTTAAATCAGCACTACAAAGGTTTTTACACACCCTCTGTAAGAATTCTGAAATAAAAGCAAGAGATATGGAAAGCAGTTTTAGCACTAGCAAATCTTTGAGGATAAGAATTTTACGAACAAATTTTTAACTGTTTTTTTAATTAAAAAACAACTACCAAGAAAAGATTTTTTGTTGCAAAGCCTTTTGATTTCTTCCCTTTTTTTTTTTTATTTGCTTCTGTAGGCTGACCAAAACCTCTTTGTATTTTTGTGAGGTTTATTAATCATTATTTGACATTGTTGTTTTCCTGTAACTCTACCCAGAAAAATTCCTTTTCACCATGACTATGTTCTTGCTGAAATGTTTATTTGCTCTGGAGTTGTGGAATGCCTTTTACAATTTTTCTGCTGTCTAAATAAAACTGTGACTTGCTGTATGGAAAGAAAACAAAAACAAACAAATAATCTCCAGCTGGACTAAGTGACTTTAAGTATTATAGAATCATAGAATGGTTTGGGCTGGAAGGGACCTTTTAAGATCATCTAGTTTAACCCCTGCCATGGGCAGGGACATCTTTCACTAGATTGGGTTACTCAAAGCCTCATCCAACCTGACCTTGAACACTTGATGGAGCATCCACAACTTTTTTGGGCAACCTGTTCCAGTGCCTCACCAACCTCATTGTAAAAAATTTATTCCTTATATCCAATCTAAATCTACCTTCTTCCAGTTTAAAACCATTGCCCCTTGTCCTGTCACTACAGGATCTGGTAAAAAGTCTTCATCTTAGAATCATAGAATCATAGAATCATAGAATCATTAAGGTTAGAAAAGACCTCTAAGATCATCGAATCCAACCGTCAACCCAACACCACACTGCCCACTAAACCATGTCCCTA
>NW_008795674.1:159013-161318 GCF_000699145.1 Aptenodytes forsteri | reverse complement strand
ACACCCACCTCGCTACAACCTCCTTTCAGGTAGTTGTAGAGAGCGATGAGGTCTCCCCTCAGCCTCCTTTTCTCCAGGCTAAACAACCCCAGTTCCCTCAGCTGCTCCTCACAAGACTTGTTCTCCAGACCCCTCACCAGCCTCGTTGCCCTTCTCTGGACACGCTCCAGCACCTCGACGTCCTTCTTGTAGTGAGGGGCCCAAAACTGAACACAGTATTTGAGGTGCGGCCTCAATATCTTTCTTATAAGCCCCCTTTAAAAACCATAAGGTCTCCTCAGAGCCTTGTCTTCTCCAGGCTGAACAATCCCAACTCTCTCAGCCTGTCTTCACAGGTGAGGTGCTCCAGCCCTCTGATCATCTTCGTGGCTCTCCTCTGGACTCACTCCAACAGGTCCATGTCCTTCTTATGTTGGGGGCCCCAGAGCTGGACGCAGTACTCCAGGTGGGGTCTCCCCAGAGCAGAGTAGAGGGGCAGAATCACCTCCCTCGACCTGCTGGCCACGCTTCTTTTGATGCAGCCCAGGGTGTAGTTGGCTCTCTGGGCTGCAAGTGCACATTGCCTGCTCATGTCCAATTTTTTGTCCACCAAGATTAGATTTAAAATTCCTTAACTCAAATGTAATTTTAAATTTGCCTTACAGATTTTTGGTTTTATTTGTCTTTCCTTCCTTAGAGGGGAGAGTAAAGATGCTTGTGGCCAAGGAAAGGATCAGGAATTGTAGTGAGAAAATTATTTGTATGAGTGTGAAAATATTCTTACTTGGACTTCCTTTCAAATAATTATATTTTATAGCAAAGAAAAATCTTGGCCTATAAAGAGTTGGAGAAAAGGAGATGTTTGATGTCAGTGCCACTTTGGGGACTGTGTGACAGTACTGGTAGAAAAAATAATAGCAGAACACTTTTATTTTTGTACACGTAAGGGGAAGCTGCATTTCAGGTCAATAATTTTGACCCAAGAAGATTGTAACTCACAGACTTGAAAAAGAATCTCTGTATCTTTTGGTCATGATTGTTCTAGGTCAGGCCTACTGAAGAACAAATATATGAAATCACACATAGATGAGGATTTGCTGCTAAATAAAGATGAAGAAAAGCATGCATCTGTTTAAGCATTTTGATGACTAAATTTTCTTATCAGTTTTTCTTTCCAGATCTACTGGAAGAATATGAATATGATGTATTCCTCACACAGAGAAGAGCTATTGCACTCAGATTGTGTAATACTCAACTAATGAGATTTTATCAGGTATCTTCAGATGTCTGAAACCCTTATCAGACATCACTAATATATCTCTCTCAGGTTTTCATTTTTGATTGGTGCCTTCCTCTCATGTGCTTTAATCATGCACTCATACATGTCAATTATAATGGCATTAGCAGGCTTGATTTTTTTTTCTTTTTTCGTAAGTAGGCACATGTAACATTTCAATGGCTGTATCATTGTACTTAATTAGGATACTGATAAATCAAAACTTGCCATGCTTGAATTGTTGAAAGACATTTCACTGTTAAATGCCATCAAAAAGTAACCTACTAGTTCATTTTTCCTTGTGGATGGTACTGGTTGTGTATTCCATTGCAGGTCCACGTATCCAGCATCCTCTTCTCCTTCACACCTCCTTCAGGTCCGCCTTCAGGCACATTCTAACACCTCCGCCTTGGCGTCTCCCTAAAGAACAAGCACCAAAGCCCTTATTTGCCTCAGGCATCTTGCACTCATCAGTGATTACAACTGTGCTGCTTCTTGACTCCACGTATGCCTTTCAACACTACCGACCATGGCTTATACACATCAACAGAAACAAAACAAATTCTGGCATTGCTCTCATGTTAAATCAGAAAGTTTTCAAGAGCATCTTCTGTTGAAATATCTCCTGGGCTAAATCAGAGGGATATTTTGGATTCACTCATGTCCTCATATCCACAGTGCTGCTATGTTATTTCAAATATGAAGTGATATAAAGCTAGTTGTTAGTTAGGCTATATTAATAGATTTAATCCTTGCTATACAATTGCCATGTTAGTACACTATCTCCACAATGAAAAAATATTTTAACATTCCAATCAAATCAATTATAAAAAGTAATGTAAAAACACCCCATGGTGCTAGTTCACATTTGTCACACACTAATCCTACAATATATGTATTTATAGCACCCCTCTAAGAACAATTCCACAAAAGAACTCTACACTGCATAGCCTCTTTGATTGACTTTGGGCTTTGGAACAAGTTCTAAATGCATTGCTGATAGAGAGGTAGAGCTGGGGGGGGGGGGGGAAAAAAAAAAAAAAAAAACCC
>NW_008795674.1:158001-158976 GCF_000699145.1 Aptenodytes forsteri | reverse complement strand
GGGGGGGGGGGGGGGGGGTAAAAAAAAAAGAAAAAAACCCAGGTGTACTTGACCCTAAGACTATTTATTAGGACACTGTTAAATGTACAGCTCAAAATATTTCACTACGGTAGTGAGAAAATGTCACTGTCAAACAAGAATGAATTTTGTGACCTACCTGTTCCATAGCAAAACTTGCAACCGTGTACATGATCATGAGGGGCATTCTGATTGCTTGATTTCATTGTTGTGAAACCATTTTCTTTGAACTTACATCAAAGGATGTCATTTGACTAATATCTGGCCAGAGTAAGGCTCTTAACTCATGTAAACTCATGTAAACAAGGACATATTTTGGAACCAATCAAATAGCAACAAAGCAGATGGATATGCAAGAAGATAAAAGATAGTCTACATAGAAGAAGTAAAGAAATGTGTATTTCTAGTGGAATTGAAAGACTTTCAAAGAATTTCACATGAAGTAGGACAAAATATTCCAAAACATTTCATTTGAACTTTATAATACTACTTGGTTGAGGCATTTTATGATGCCTTACACTTTTCTTACATAATTACCTATGATATCTCAGAAAAGCATGGTGAAATAATAGAGTAGAATAAAACAAACAAAAAACTAAATACAAATTTTAATTCTTTCCCATCAGAAATGCTGGAAAAAGAAGTAATTTCTAAGAAATGCTTTGATTTTTTAGAGTAATGATTTTCTTTAAAACTTTGATTAACTTTAGTCTGTGGCTGTTTGTCTCTGGAAAAGTTATGTACTATAGAAAGTTATATATTTTCTAAGGGTATTAAAAATAAAAGTAGTTCACTTCTAAGAGGGAACTGACTTGCTTTTGAACTGTTAAAAATATGTGTTTATCTGGCTAGTGTGTCATCTCGTATCATAGAATCATAGAATCATAGAATCACTGAGGTCGGAAAAGACCTCTAAGATCATCGAGTCCAACCGTTGACCCAACACCACCATGCCCA
>NW_008795674.1:135482-156697 GCF_000699145.1 Aptenodytes forsteri | reverse complement strand
GGTGCACTCAATCCCCTCATCCAGATCATCGATAAAGATATTGAACAAGACCGGCCCCAGCCCTGAGCCCTGGGGAACACCACTCGTGACTGGCTGCCAACTGGATTGAAATCCACAACTCTTTGGGCCCGGCCGTCCAGCCAGTTTTTGACCCAGCACAGAGTACACCTGTCTAAGCCGTGATCGCCAGCTTCTCATGCCTTGTGAGCGCCCTCAATATGAAAGATCACCTTAAGACTGATTTATAGCTAGATCATCTTCCATTGGAACACTTTATGATAGCACATAATTTCATTATTTTTAAGTGTTATACAGAGTCAATGTAAAGAAAATACTGCAGTAGGTTTCCTATAGGTTTTATAACAATATGTATTATTCACAATTTATAGCAAGATAGCTAGGTAGATAGCTAGATTTTAAACAAAGCTAAACCAACACCTGCCTTAAAGCAGGAATAAAATTTTGTCCAGACAGAACAATCTAGCTTTGCATGTTAATTTTGCTCTAGATTTTGAATGGGCTGTGTTCGTATCTTTTGTTTGGAAGAAAAATCACTCTAACATTGTGAAGATGAAATTCTGTGGATTATCCATATTTATAGTGAACTTTCTAGGCTGGGTTTTGATCCTTGTAGTTTCTACCAGTTAAAAAAAATCCCTCTGGCATGCAACCAGTAGCTGCATGAAAATTTTAGATTAAACATAAATGATGATGGAGGAACTTGTCATTTTTCTACTTCCTTCCACTGAAGACATCTGGCTACAAATCATTAATACAGTTTGCAACCCTAGAAGCACTGTTGATTCCTTGCCACTTCTTGTTACCTACTGGTGAAGAGCCAGAAACAAAGCAGACCATTTTTGAAATCAAATGACTTAATGATCTCATGTCAGATCTGTCCTTTAACTGGTATTTATAACCTCTGGCTTGATCATGGTAATTTCCTGTGTGTCAGTAGACCTCTGCTGATGTTCATTCAACCAACATGCTTCCCATTTTTCTGAACTCACCAGCCTACCTGCCCTCCTAAAGCCCCACAGCTCAATGCTTCCATTTCTTCCACTGGTAACTTATTAAATAGTGGGTAAATTTAAATGTTGTTTTCCTCATTTTCCAAGTCTCACACTTGACCCTCTTAAATTATTCAAATAAATTCCATACTGTGGGACACTGATCTCCTTTGGTTTTCTGTAATGACACTGTTGTCAGTCTTAAGAAGGAGTTTTCTCAGTGTGTGGCCAGCCAGAGTTTGAGAAATGGGTACTTTCCCAGCTTTTGTAGCTTGGTCACACAGACACGGAAGTCTGTGGTAGAGTAGAGAACTGAACCTATATTTTTTATCGGCTGATAGGCTTTTCTATCTTTTCTTTAAACCTAATCTTCCCAATAACTTTATTTACTGTTCATAAACTTTTACCATGTAGGGCAAATGGAGAACAAGGTTCCACTAAGGTACCTATGCAAAGATAAAATTAGGGGAGTCCCTTTCTCAAGAATGTATCATCTAAACAATGAAGCAAATACAAAGCTGGAGAAAGATATAAAACATAGCAAAGCCAAAAACTGAGTGATATCCTACTAATGTCATATTAGTTCCTCAAGGCATTTGGCTGAGGGAATGATGAAAGGGGGAAATAAGATGAAAATATTTTAGATGGAGAAAAAGAGGAAAGAGACTGACCATGAAGGAGAGAGGGGGGAAAAAGGAAGGAAATATGGGAGAGAAGGCAGACAGAAATAAAGCTAATCTGACAAGTTCATGATAGAGATGTCTGGAAAGACTGGGAGGTAGCAGTGAATTGAAGAAGAGACATAACTTTTCAAGTAAAAACTATAAAAAAGTGATGTGCTACTGATGGGAACAGGAATGCTCCCATGGTACTCTGAGACTCCTTCTGTG
Source organism: Aptenodytes forsteri (assembly GCF_000699145.1). Classification (NCBI taxonomy): domain Eukaryota; kingdom Metazoa; phylum Chordata; class Aves; order Sphenisciformes; family Spheniscidae; genus Aptenodytes; species Aptenodytes forsteri. The sequence continues at coordinate 154,797 of NW_008795674.1, read as the reverse complement.
ATAATTGTTTTTGGTAATTATCCTGAAGAGTGTTCTGCAGTTGTCAGATCAAGTGGACCTACAAACTCATGCTTAAACTGATCGTGTGTCAGGGCATCTATGCTGTGTCCATACTGAAACACTACATACACACCATGGCAGGAGAGCTATCCCACAGCACTTGGCATCTCAACAACACAAGCTGCCCTAGTACATACCTTGCTCTAACTCATTCTTCTGTCGCACACTTTAAGGCCCAAACAGAAAAGTGTATCTATAGGAGTAGGTAAGAACACTATGTATGTATGCCGGTGTTAAGGTCCAGCACTGCCACTTGTCCTTCCTTGCCTTTGCATACACATATGGTTGCATCATCTGGTAATACTTGGGAGAAGACTGGACTGTGGATGTCTGCCACAGGATCATTCACTTGCTACAGGATGGGTTAAAGTGACCATGATGTACTAGGTGCACCTTAGAATCAAAGCCTTCTTTCTTATCTTAATGTTGAGGGCATGTATGGTTGTCTTATTCGGGTTGTGTCTTTTCTTCCTAGATACTGGCCAGGATCATGACAGTGCCAGTCTTTGGTAGTGTCTAGTGCAATCATACAAAAAGCAAGACCCAGACTTAGCTTCCTGCTTCCTGGTATATACATCTTTCTGGGGACATTTATATTATGTTAGTTCTTTGGGGAAGACTATTTCTGGAGGATTGTTTGGAGAGGCCCCTTGACAGTATGACACAGTAGCTCCTAGGAAATGCCAGAGATCTTAGAGGAGATGGTAAAACCCTGTAATCAACTTCTGCAGAGGATTTTAAGATAAAAAAACAGGAGAATGAGGAACTTACTAATGCCGGTAGGGGATCAAGAGAAAGGAAGAACATTTTCCTGCTGTTATATTGTAGCCTGTTCTGAGTAGTTCCTAGTTCAAATAGTTCAAATGCTTGCTGTTCAAGTATTCCTCTGGCAAGTGGATGGGCATTTGTGGTTTACAGAGCAGTTATTTTGTACTGTTCTGCCCACATCTTAATCCAAAAGTTGACCATTGTAAAATGCTCCCAGGGATGCTTCAATTAGCACTGGATGAGAACTGTCCAGAATACCTGCTGTATAAGGAGGCAGATTATAATTTTTGTCCTGAGAGGGCTTCCATAAGGTGTGTCATGAATAGCAGTTTGGGGTAAATGGCAAGTGTGGCGGGTTGACCTTGGCTGGATGCCAGGTGTCTACCAAGCCACTCTATCACTCTTCTTCCTCAACTGGACAGAGGAGAAAATACGACGAAAGGCTCATGGGTCGAGATAAGGACAGGGAGATCACTCACCAATTACCATGATGGGCAAAACAGACTTGACTTGGGGAAATTAATTTAATTTATTGCCAATCAAATCAGAGTAGGATAATGAGAAATAAGAACACTTCTTAAAACACCTTCTCCCCACCCCTCCCTTCTTCCTGGGCTCAACTTCACTCCCAACTTCTCTACCTCCTCTTCCTCAGCAGCGCAGGTGGATGGGGAATGGGGGTTGTGCTCAAGTTCCTGTTCCCCAGACATATATGGCTTTTAGTTTTTATTTTTAATTTGAGCTATGCTTGCTAATGTATATGGACCTAGGCCATGTCAGATCTTTTTGCTGTTTCTTCTTTATTACTGCTTCAAAAAGTCCTGTTGGGAAAACTGTGGTTGTTCTTTCAGTTGTTGACCAGGTGATTGGTCTGTCAGTTCCTCTGACACATTCTTTTGAGAGTGTGTACAGACAGGAGAGAGGTAAGGAGAGCTAGTTAACCCAGCAGAGGTGACCCAGCAACATGTAACCCAACGTGCATGTTGTGAGGACGATGAGAACTGAAATGGTGGTGGAAAAAGCTGAGAGTGTCAGTAGGGGTAGCTGTGCCTGCTTTGTTCACTGAGGCTCTTTGCCATTGACTCAATGCTGCTGCAGGGTTTCAGTCAGCTCGGTTTCACAAAAATCAGTGCCAAGTATTGAAAGGCTGGCATATTATATTGTACTACTGAAAGAATTTGATTCCGTGAAGCCTGTAAAAGACCTATTATTCTTCTGAATATTCAGAATTGTAGAGGGAATCTATGTTGAGACCATTTTGATGTTTGTTGTTCCCTGAGCAGCAGAACTAATGCAATCCAGTACTTTATAGGGGTTTTTTTGCGTTATATTTCTACCCCAGCATGGTAATTAGATGTTCCTGCTCCCGATGTTTCCTGTATCTTAGCTTTTCCTCCCCTAACACTTTATAAACCCCTCCTAATTTCTTCTCAAACTTATTCCTGAATAAGAGATTACTCTTAAGCTGACGCTGGAGGCTTCTGCTCACTAAAGACACCAAACAATGTCCCTCCACTCCAACCAAAAGAAAACACCTATTGTGGGCAATTATCTGGCATTTTCAGAAAACTCTTAGGATGAGATGACTAGAGACAGACATGCCTATTTCTCTTTAGTGAGAAGTCTGTTTCTCTTTATTGACTATAAAAGGACTCTAGACCACTGTCTTAGATATCAATGTACAATTTCAGATTTCTAAATTTGGTGAGATGAAACCCACTGTGGGTTGAGAATGTACATATTATCTGCTAAATGCATTTGCTTTCATAATTTTGTACATCCCGTTGTCTCCCGTGGGATCCTTTGGTGCTCTGCAAAGCAAGCAACCATCTCATTTGTTAGAAGCTGCTGTGGGCCTGTTTATGACTGAGCTTACGAGGCACAGCTTGAACATGCAGACACAGGTTTTTAAGGGAATGAAGGAAGTGATCAAGGGTTTGAGTTTTGTCAGAGGGCATTTTTGTAGTTTGGAATAATAGCTACAAGAATCTTAATAGATTCCCTTTAACAAAGAAATAAAAAGAACATGGAACAAACATTTCTTAATGGGATTTTTTAAAATAAAACCACAGAAATATCACAGTGTGTGGCAGAATGCTGTAAACTATATGAAACATATGAAAAATTATTGTGTATTGCGGATGAATAACCTCTAATGAAGGGACCACAGGTAATATTTCTATTTGGCTGACTGAATGGATAAGGTGGTAGAAGTCTAGTTGCCAGATATAATTTTACCTGACACTTGTGTTTTGTTATAAAATCACCATTGTGGAGACTAGCTCCCTGTCTGCCAGCCAGATTTTTTTAAAGTTAAATTGAAGTGACTGACTCTGTTGCAGATAGCTGTAGGCTGCATTTCTACTTCCTACTAAAGGTCTGAGAAGTAGAGCACTAACGTGGCAAAGCAGCAGATTGATTACACTGGCAAAGCAGTTGCTAGATTTTCATTTGTACTTGGGCCATTCTTTCTTAAGCAAGTTGAAGGAGTTCACGTGAATTTCAGCTTCATTTGATACTGTAGTTTATCTAGCTGAAATTGCTGGAATAAGTAACATTTCTTAATGTTATTTTTTAAATTTAAATACCGAAACCCCCCCCCCCCCCCCCCGCCCTTTTAACCTGGAGATCAAAGAGCAACAGCTTACAAATAACAGCAAGTAACCTACATCTCCATTAATGTGAAATGAAGTAAGACGCGTGCTCATTAGGTCTATTACTATTATTGACAATGAATTCTAATACACCTATGATGAAATACATGATTTTAATTATAAGATTTCTTTCTAATTTTGTCTCGAAGTGTAATGTGCTCACTTATTAACTCTGGTATTGATCCAAAGCCCATTGCAGTAAGAAGTGGAGTATTTTCACTGGAGTGATATGTATCTGGTATCGACTGCCAGGACTTCACTGACTTCCATGAAGTCAGGATGACTCATCCAGCAAAGGACGTGCTCATTGACTTTCATAGGCACTGAATGAGGGACAGATTCTGCAGCTGACAATAAGCAGGTGGCCTCATATAGACAACATTAACTATGAGATCACATGTTGGTACTTAGTGATTCAAAATGCTCCCAGTCTTTTCTCTGCCTGTCCAGATTTCAGATGCTGTAAACATTCTTTTCGCAACCTCTTTACATCAGAACAGGCCTGAAAATCTGAATCGTGTAAAAACACCCAACTCTATCCATAAATTCAGAATAACTGTGTTAGTGAGCAGATGATCTAATCTACAGGAATTGCTCTGCAATTCAATCTTTCCTTGGAGCACTTCCTTCTGCAATGTATTAAACAATTATGGATTATGATTTTATTATTCCATGGTATATCAATTCTAGAAAAACAATAATTCTTCGCATATTATCAATAAATATTATGGTTATATTTACTTGGCTCACAATTGTACCTTGTTCTTTGATTGTTCCTAAGGGTAAACAACTAAGTAATGATAAAGACCTACTTCACCTCAGCTCCCTAAAACCTCAAAGCTAATTCCTTGTACCAAGACAATCTGGATACAGCACACATGGTTGTCTGTTGGCATCCTGACAAGGGTGTTGCCCTTCTCCCAACAGAAGTCACACACTTTCCAGCTCCTGGAAAGTAATGTATCTGCACTGAATAAGCAGTATGGGTTTTAAAGAAAAGATCTGGAGACATATTGTACTTGGCTTTTTAAAATACAGAATTAAAAAAATGTGGATAAAAGAAAAGTAATAGATATAATAGATAATAAAAATAATGTATTTAGTAGAGTTTGCTATCTTAGACAAAATTCAATTTTGATTACATATAAGTGGGCTCCTGTGGGATAAAGATTGCAAAATCACGCTACAGAATTTCCCAAATAGGGAAGATAGGGACCACTGAGGGAGTGGTAGAAGCTATCTCATTAATGATACAAAGACAACAAATAAAGATAAAAAAAAGTATAGAGATGTTATCACAGTGTTTCGCAATGTAAGCATCAATAGCAGCAGAAAACGCAAAGGGTCAGTATATGTTAGAAACAGGGAGGCTCAAATTAGTATCTTTGGGAGAAAATATAGTCCAAGATACAGAGGGGAGACACCTAGGAACTGCAGGGTCAGAAAAATTCCTGAAGAAATTGAGGCCATCAAAATAGGTATAAGTTCAAGGAACGGTGATTTTATAGGCAGAGAAATACTACCAGAACGTGTTAAAAATTTCCTTTCTTTGGGGCTTTTAGTATGTATTTTAATATATACACATGGTGCAATAACTGCATTACTGGACATATCTCAAGGCACCTGACATAAAATACAGATGGACACAAGAATGTTTACCAATGGGCAATAGTAGCAGTGAGGTACTAGTTTATGAGAAAGGCTAAGCACTACAGATTGGCTAAAGAGTAGCTAAAAGGGAACATGCTATCAGACTGTTACTGAAGGATGCAGTCAACCAGAAGCATAGTCAAACTTTATAGCATAATAAAAAGAGGTGTAAAAAGGAGCAGAGAGATAAAATTATGAAAGGAAAAATTTAGACTGAATAATCAAAGAAGAGTTCTTGACAGAGAGATTTATTTTCCTTGGGAATGATCTCACAAAAGAAGCAATAGAAGCTCTATAGCTAGGAAAATTTAAATGAAAGAGGACAAAATGTTAGTGTATATACAACGGAGAACAGTCTGGCAAAGAAATAGATTGAATGGCTTGAGAATTACATAATTCATGTTTATATTCTAAATTATGCTGGCATAAATAAGTGACTGTTCTGTGTCAGTCTGTGAAATTACCTCTGTAAAACAAGCTGATCAGAATCTATTCACAGAATTTATGTTTAAACTAAAGTGGATTGCTTAAGATTTTGATGGCTATCTATTACCTTGTGTTTTTCTTGTCATAAAAACAACTCTAAATTCCTGCAGCAGAAACATGGAAAAACAATACCAAAATTCTCTTTTTCTGCACAATGAGTATCCTCACCTTTCCACTGAAGCAGATATTCCCTACATAGTTTTTTTGAGATAGAATGTCTGAACTGTTAGAAAATTAACTCAGGGTTTACAAAAATCTTTACTGTGACTATTTAAATGAAATTTTCTTCATCACATTTTCCACAACAGTCACAGAGCTGTCATGTGCGAGGCATCTGATTGTGAGTCATAAAGATATGCTTTGCAAAATAAAAACATAGTTTTGGAGGAGGACTAGCTGAACCATCAAATCCAGTCCACTTCCCACAATTGCAAACAACTGTAAAAAATATATATCGTTCAGGAAAATGCACAAAACATCCGCTCCAGGTTCCCTACTTACCACTCAGAAAATACTTCCCAAAACTCTTTGATAGTCTTCTGGCCTGGATAGGACAAGAAAGCGGTAGGAATGGAGAAGGGAGCAGCAGGGCATCACCAGTGCGATGTTGTAACTGAGCTTCCATTAGACTCATGTGAGGAGAGTACAAGTAAGTTCATTTTGCAGCTCTAAGTTTTCCTTGGTAACAAAAATGGCAGATACCCACAGTTAGCATTGGAATGTGTTTACTTTAACTAGCATGCTAATCTCTTTCTCTCATGGTTCCTTTCTTATCTTTTCATATTTTGTAAAGCAATGCTGTATCTTCATTTTAGATGGAAAGCTGAACCATCCAAATTCACATGTAGCAGTTCAAAAGTATTGCCAGGAACAAAATTAGGTCTCTTGGATCAGTTTTCAACCACTGTAATTTTGTGTAGTCCCACAGAGACAGCAGAGGTGTAATGGAGTTGCAACAATTTATATCAAGTGAGGATCAGCTTCAGGTCTTGCAGTCCCGTGCCCCGTTCACTAGCACATGTTGCCTCACTTAATGACAGCTCTCCTGCTCTCTCCAGTATGTGTAGTCTCTAAGGAAGCATGTAAAAAATATATGCTAGTGCTGCCTATTTGTTTTTGCGGACAGAGAACTGTAGTCTTCAGGGTTGCCAATGCTTATATAACATCAAAATCCACAACATCAAGTCCCTGTTGCTCCTTTTTCTCCCCCACTTCACTCCTCACTATTCCTTTACTTGGAAAGCAATTATATTTTTTTTTCTTGTTCTAGATATCTGGAACGGTTGCATGGACACAGTGCCAATGACATGTCCTGTGTGGCTGCAGAATTAAAGAGGAAACACCTGGAGCAACTTCTATTTCCTTTAGCATTTTAAAAAATAATTGTGGAACTACAAAACAGCCAGAATGGTAGGGCATGTCTGTTAACTTGCTGCAACCTTCAAAACAGATATTCCTCTTGAAAAAATCCTACTTTCCCCATTGTGAATGTTAAAACCTTTGTTAAGTAGGAAAACAGTTGTTAATTGGCTATGAAAAATACTTAGCAACTTGTCTGTGACTGTTTTTGACTGTTGCTTGAAGAAATAGAGACAAACCTGCTTTTCTTGCTGCAGGCAATTATGGCACGAGGTTCTTAAGCAATGTCTAGGTAGCAAACAAAGCTTATCACTCACTGTTATTTCACCTTTTAACAGCATGAAATCTTTCTGAAGACATTTATTTTTAAGTCCTAGAGGCTCCCTTAGCAAGACATAAAAAGATGTACAAAGTCATATTTTCAGAATAAAATGATGCCTTCTTTGGAATGATGGGTCCGTAATTATTGAAAAGGAAACACAAATACTGACTACTGTCAAGATGGTACATTATGATAATTTTTGTGTACTATTCCACAGTATAAATGTAGTTGCTTGTAAGTTTTCCTAACAGTAATAATAAAAATGTAGGCAATGGTACAGAAGAGGGTGGACAAAACTGTATCTCCCAGCTAATCACCTCTAGAGACATGGCTTGATTCTACTAAAGTTCTTGACATCGAAATACATTGCATACCCCAGGGTATGATCTCTGTCAAGCATTTTTATGTTAATAAAATCGAAATATTTCAAATTAGAACTATGAGACTCTTCTTCCTTTTTACTATCACAACCTTCCCATTATAGTTATCTGCAGTAAATCCTAAAAGTGAATTGTGCTGCTGTAGGAAAACAATTTATCTAGTGATAATGTCCTATCAAGCACAATTGGTTGGCAGCTTTTACACTATTATTTCAAGGACAGCAAGTTGCCTTATTCTTGATGTGAACGGCATCCTGCCAGGTACTGTCTGAAAGAGACTGAAAAACTACAAATTGGTGTACTGTTTTCTTTGTCTCTCTATTCTGACCTGGTTGGGAAGAGATGTGGAGAGCAGGCACAGCAGGAATGAGAGATGCTAGGGGTGAGCATCCGAGTGAGCATGGGATGCAACTCAGCAGAAATCTGATGGGACTGGGTGACACAAGGGATAAAAAAATGGGACATGGAACCATTTAGACTGATTAATTGGGTCTGTAGTCATCAAAGATAATTGCAAAGAGATGACTTCCTTAACTTATGTGAAAGAATCTGGTGGACTTGGTAACGTTTTCCATTGCACAAGTAACTACCTGAAGCCTTAAAAACAATGGTAGAATTGGCACTAAAGTAGAATAAAAATAAAATGGTTTTGGAGAGTGACTTAATTTTCAGAACTGGGTTAATTCAAATCACCTTTAAGGTGAGTGGCTGATGCTGGTGCTTGGGGGAAGGACAAAACTTACATTTCTACCAGTTTAGGAATATCAGATAAGAAGGAACTCAATGAGTCAGGTCTGGTGACCGCTATCTTACCCAGCCATATTATTTAGACTTTCATAAAATTACTAGTACTAAATTAAGCCTATGATTAAAAAAAAATCTTAATTTTGATTTGCAAATTAATGAACAGACATAACCTACACATCTTTTCCAGCATGTTAGGTCATGCACGAATATCAATCCCACAAAAAAACATCAGGGGATCCGGTATACATCCGGTTCCTTTAAACATTCCCCAGTCACTTTCCATTTTTAATGCAAGCCATCTTCTGCCTATAGCATAGTGTAATAGGGGTGGATTAGAGGGTACAAATCAATCCCTGCCTGAAATGTTAGAAAGCTACTTCTGCTAGACAACAAGTACAACTTTTCAAGGAGACTAGATCTGTGTCTTGCTCCCATTTTCAATGGCTACTGAACATGAAAAGCTAGCCTGACCCAAACCCAAGATAAGTTTATTCTTTCCCTCCTTGTGAGATTTATAACTTATGTATTAAAAAACCCATCAAAATTACTCCACGGAAGAGTTTCTGTTTGCTGTCATGGAAATTTAACGGGTTATTCTGGTGTGGACAGCAAAATACCAAGGTTTATCTCGGGATCTGCTGGTAGCTGAGAACCTGTGACAGAAGCATCTCTAATTGTGGCATGAATTCAAACAAACAAATTCCAAATGTATGTAAAATATGCTCTGCTTTGTCGTCCCCTGCTTATAAAAAAAAGGCAGCAATCCAGATTTGGTAAGCATATCTGTATTGTCATAGAACATAATGGTAAAAATACCTGAAATAAATAGTGCATGTTTTCACTAAGTGTATTTTTCAAGCTTAAATCCTATTTCTGTTGTTCCATAAGTTCAAATAACTTTCATTGTCTTTTACTAATCTAGTGCATTAGCCAGCTTGTTAGTCTCAGAGTAAAAAATCAATTTACACATAATAATTTGTTTAATTTGAGGACCATTAATTAAAAAAGTGATAAACTTCTGGATAAATCCTCATGTATCTACGTGTAAATCTACTCATGTACATGTATTGTAAAATACTATGACTTTATAAGTTTAAAGTCAGTGGGGAAAACAAATCTAGGATACTGGAATTTCTCTAAATAGCAACTTGTTAAAAGCGTAGTCTGTTAGGGTATGGTTGAGGATATTATATTTCTGTAGTGAATTTAATTTCATTCACCAGAAGGTGCCAGTCTTGGTCCATAAAACCAAGAATCTAGTAATTGTGTTTCAGTAAATTCTATTATAAGGATTTCAGCGGAAACTAAAAACAGAGTTCTGGTGTCAAAGAAGGCGGCAGCTAATGAACTCTGAAGGTAGAACACAAAACAAATTCCAGAACAAACATAATACTCCATAACGAATCTAGGAAGAAGATTAATAATTCTTTACTGATTTTTACATGATATAAAAATAATATTGTCCTCATGAAGGAAAAGACAGAGGAAATGGTAGCTTGTAGGTTGCACTTACAGAAGGTATTTCTTTCTTCAGCTTATATGCACTTGCTTTTCATTTTTGTATTTTTTATTTTTATGTTTTGATTGGTGTGGAATAAGTATAGATCATTACAGCTAAGAGGGTTTAGACTGTGAAGTACTGAGTTTGATTTGTTGAAATTGATTTTAGTTTTTGAACATGTCTCCAGAAACATACATCCAACTATCCACAGCAACGTGTGTAAAGTGACTTTCTTTCCCAATGTTATAGATCCTCCTTTTATTTTGCATCATGTCAAAAAATAAGCCTAAAGCCTGGAAGGTCATAATGTGTATCTTCTACACACCGCTTTTATATACTACATGCAAATACAGTATATGTAACATTTTATAGTGGTATAGCTTCAAGAGCAATTGTTTACTTTGCCAGTAGCTTTCCTGCTTTTGCAGGACTCAGACTTCTTCCTTGTTCAAAGATTTTTTGGCTCAATGCATCATGAGAAAGCAGTCTGCTTGATGCACGAATCTCTAAGCTGTTCCTTGCACTGCTACTTCAGTCTAAGTGCTCTGCTACCTTATTGAAGCATGTAGTAAAAATACCTAGATGCACAGATAGATGCCAGAAATTTCCTGTGGTTTGGAGTCTATCACGTAGGCTGTCATAGAGTCTGACAAAGGCTGAGAGTTACAGCATGGAGTAACAGCTTCATCCTGAATTTATTCCAGTAATTAGACTATCACAGCTACCACATGTCATTTCCCTGATTAAAAAACAGGAGAACAAGGAGCTGTGAAGAGAAGAGAAAAATAAATTCAGCCTGTTTTCTCAGAAACATTGACTAAACCATGACAAAAAGGATCCATTTCTGTACTCTAGCAGTTAAAGAAATGAGATGCTGTGAAAAGAGGTGGTAAACATTAAAAAAAAACCAAATACATATCTGAAAGCTCATGAACAGAAGGGATTGAGGTTGGGCTGGAAAACTAGTTTAATTTGAGAACACAGTGATACTGAGAGAAATGTATTTTTCCCCAGACCTTTGTGAAATCAAGTGGTTAAATACTTTCCTGGATACACATCCTGGGTCAGGTCATTTCACAGCTTTGATATGAGACATCTAAAGAGCAGCAGGTAACACTTTGCTTTGTTAGTGCTGAACTAATGGCCTCAGCACGGTATTAGGGGACATGAAATGACTGGAGGGGCTCTCTTTCAAATAAGATGTAAAGCTGAAGTCCTCGGCAATTAGATTTCTGAAAGGATCTTAAGAATGGCCTAAAGAAGTTGCTTCCTGTGATTTTCCCTTGATTTCCTATGAAAATGCACAGGTGCATCTATGCAAAGCCCTGGGTTTTTTTTTAAGTTTACCCCAATAACTTCTGACGAATACTTGCTGGCAAATTTTGGTTAAATTTGACAGAGCAGGAGAGGTCTCAAAATCCCCATGCATTTCATGTTAGTAGGTGTCCAGGTAAGGAAGAGAGATCCCATCAACCCCTGAACAAAGCCAAAGTACAGGGAAAAGCACATCTCTCTTGCTAGACACCAGAAAATCAACTTTTCAGGCAAGAGTTCTTTCCTACACCATTGCTCCAGCGTCAATAATACATGTCTTCTCACTGAAGCTTTTCCTCTGGTTGAGGTAGTCATAATGGTTCTTACCTCTGCAGAATAATAAGTGAGTTTCAACAGCAGCCTTATTAAAATTCACTTACAAAATAAATCAACCATGAAACACAAATCCATAGGAACCTAAGCTTCATTAATTCCACTTTCAATAGAACTGTTTGTTTGCTTACCATGATTTCCCTGCAGTTTCCCTACAACCGTACATAGGCTTTTTTTTCTCCTACTTCCTGGAGCTTTGGTACATTTAATCAAAGTTTATATAGCTCCTGTAAATTCTGCAGAAATAAAGGAACTGCACATTAGTATTTTTGTTTTGCTATTTACTGCTGATTTCAATGGGACAATTCAGGAAGGAAGATACTCCTCATTACCAGACTAGGGGTGGGATTAATCGCTCCAAACTTTGTACATTTACAGTGGAGACATCCACATCTGAGCTAATTATCTAAACTCCCTTTATAGTCAGAGGAAAGAAAAAGGCACTTCCAAAGTGTGATTGATCTCCTCCCAAAGTTGACATCTAAAACAGGCCAGATGAATCACCCTCTAGAAGTGCTCTTACTCTCCTCTAACTATAAAGGGAGTTTGGACAACTATCTCATATACAGATCTCTGCTGTTGCAGAAGTCTAGAGGTAGGTGATGTGGCAGAATTTTACACATCTAATCCTGGCCTAAACTATGCCAGTATTACTGTGGAGTCCCTAACCTGGAAGTAATGGCATGGAGTAACAACTATGGATCTTAAAAAGTATTTAGCTCTCATAGGTACCTTTTGAGAGAAGTTTAACTGTAAACATTTGTGATTAAAGAAACAGCACTGTTTTGTCTTAGAATGATATTTATTTCTCCTACATGAAATGCATGAGCCATCATGGTATTTCCTATCTGAAGGAATAATTAGTTAATTGGGCCTTGGACCTGAATTTTGGGGGAAATGATATTTAGTTTTTTGATTTTCTCCTTTCCCAGTTGGTTTGCTATGACTCATATGGTCCAAGCCTGTGTGTTTTTAACAGAGCTGGAACTGGGGCACAAGTCTGGTGTACTATGAATTACTCTGATTTTCCCCCTGTTATTTTTCCTATAAATAGAAGTTCATTATCTAAAGAAGAATAGAGACCCCTATACACACAGTTTCCTATGCATTATTTTCAGTACTCTAAAAAAGTACTAAAAAAGTATCACTCCCACTGGAACTCAGGGAAACAACCCATTTCAAAGTGCTAAAGTTCCAGTAAAAATTTTAAACCCTCATCTTCCATTTAACTAAGTGCCCATTTCACAGCAGTAAGCAGGCAGATGGCTCTGTTCTCTTTCTGCCACAGCATTCATTTTCTGTTTTTATCTACCATGCTGAAACATTTTTTGCCTCAAAAAGCTTAATTAATGCAATATATTGCATATATTTAAAAGTCTACTCAGTAGTGCATTTTTTTATGTTGGCTTTGCTTTCAGTGGTTATCTTTGATTTACTCATCTTTTATATATTTAGGTTTATATTTATTTTTGATATCTCTTTTGACTTACAGAACATGCCCCAGTATTACAAAAATTCTAATTTGATGAGGATAATTTGCACAAAATCTTCCAGAATCGTGTAAAAATGTGGAGGGTATAACTGGCCCAGGGAGTATCATTCTTTTAATAAAATTACAAGTATTTAAGATAATGTTCACATAGGTCTTTTTTGCTTCTCTTTGCCAAATGTAGCTTGGAGAAAGGGATGCGACTGCAGTTAGAACTTGCATCTCTTGAAACTTTTTGCACCATACAGCAAAACTTTGTGCCAGAATAATGCATTGCTGCACTTTTGGTCTCCTAGGACCAATGAAACAGGCATATTTTACAGCAATGTTCATTTACCTGAATATACAAATCCCTGAATCCCCTTTCAACCTGCCAGATTCCTGTAGACTGAGTGTCTTTATGTAGGCAGGAAACAAAATCTGTGTCTTATATGAAAGAATAAAAAACCTGTAACACTGAGCATGATTCTGTAGTATAATACATGGGAGCAGACAGAAAAAGCAGTAGGTATATGAGCATCTCATTAGGAGACCATCCTTCTAACACCCTGGCTAAACACACTAACGTGAGCATGATTGTGCATAAGCCTATTGATAGACATATACCTCCTGCATCATTATAATTTCAAATAATTCCACTGCAAAACAAAACAACTTACACAAGCAAAGGGTAGCAATAGAACCTGGTACTGCTGTAGCTTTACCTCATTTACTCTCAGTATGGCAGTAAGCACAGAGGATGACACTTTCTCTTATGAGTTTGCACGTTTTAACAGTGGTGAAGAGGCCAAGATCTGGGTTCCTGTGAGCCTTTGGTGCTATTGCCTGATTGCATAGAGATCCAGATTCTGTCACTGGGCTTGCTAGAGGTGTACCCTGTGCTGTGGCAAGCAATCACATGAGTCATTGTCGTGGTTTAACCTCAGCCAGCAACTAAGCCCCACACAGCCGCTCGCTCACTCCCCCCACACAGTGGGATGGGGGAGAGAATCGGAAGGGTAAAAATGAGAAAACTCGTGGGTTGAGATAAAGACAGTTTAATAGGTAAAGCAAAAGCCGCGCATGCAAGCAAAGCAAAACAAGGAATTCATTCACTCCTTCCCATCGGCAGGCAGGTGTTCAGCCATCTCCAGGAAAGCAGGGCTCCATCACGCGTTACGGTTACTTGGGAAGACAAACACCATCACTCCAAACGTCCCCCCCTTCCTTCTTCTTCCCCCAGCTTTATATGCTGAGCATGACGTCATATGGCGTGGAATATCCCTTTGGCCAGTTGGGGTCAGCTGTCCCAGCTGTGTCCCCTCCCAACTTCTTGTGCACCTCCAGCCTTCCCAGTCGGTAGAGCATGGGAAGCTGAAAAGTCCTTGGCTAGTGTAAGCACTACCTAGCAACAACTAAAACATCGGTGCATTATCAACTTTGTTCTCACCCTAGATCCAAAGCACAGCACAGTACCAGCTACTAGGAAGGAAATTAACTCTATCCCTGCCGAAACCAGGACAGTCATGTCCACTGATTAGGACCTAGAGATTTCACAAAGGTGATACTCTTAGTCTTTGAGGTGGAGGATGTCAGTTTTATTGCCTGCACCTAAGACATTGGTACAGGAAAGAGAAGAGCCTGAAATTTTCACACGGACACATTCATCCTTTCTCACCACATACATCAGATTTATTTAATATTTGTTAGTAGCTGCCAAATCCCATAGCTAGACAGAGATGAAGCTGCTGCTCCTTGTCCCCAGGTCCAGCCAGTAGCAAGGCTGAGCATGTGTCTCCAATAGGCATGCATGCACACAGTACATATAAACATATACACACATCTGGCAGCACAGACCAACATAGACAGAAAACACAGCTCTCACATGAATGAATACAGCACCAATGGCCTGATCCTGCTCCCCTTTCTGGCTGAGCAAGATGGAGGTCTATTATTGGGAAAGTATGTATACACATGTACAAGGTGGATGCCTCCAGCAGCTGGACTCAGACACTCAGTCTGCCCAGTATCAGCCCCTGGATCCCAGTCTCCCCAGTTGCTGGCACCTGCACATAAGAGCCCCTGAGGCTGCAGCCCCACTCTGGTTGCTGGTAGAGACCAGAGCCCTTTGCACAGAACAGCACAGGCACAGACACGCACGGATCCCCGAGCAGCTGGGCTGAGACACTGGCGCTTTCCCAACAGGGATGCCCTAGCCACCCCTGCCTCATGTGCACATACACACATGCACAAACAGTCTCTCAATCAACCTCCAGACCCCACAGTTTCTCTGGGAGCTGTTTGAGGCCTCCTGGCCCCTCCAGTAGCCAGCCCACAGACCCTATGGTCTCTCCAGGATCCAGCTTTGATATCTGGCTCCAAAGCTCTTACCCTACTCACTGGCTAGTCCTGCTTGATATTCATTGCCCGTCACATGCAAACTCCAGTTTGCTGCACTCAGACCCCAAACACATGCATGCACACAGAATAGAGTGTACCTCACCCAGGAAAAGAGTTAGAAATGGAGTTTAATGAGATGACAGGACAGACCATGCTGACCAGGCACAGGGCAAGGCCAGACCAGCATGCTGACCAGCAGACTGTTTACAGGCAACTGGCACCTTTTATCCCCTCATCCCTCTGTTGTCTCACTCTTTCTCTGCCCCATTTTATTTTAACCCCTCCCTTTCCCCACCTTTGATTTCTCCCTTAAGCATCCCACAATAAGTCTTGCACAATCCCATAATGCTCTTCCCCTGCATCCTATAATAAGCCCCATCCCACAGGGTCTGTGGGACTGATGCTCTCCTGGGACAGCCCTGGGAGGGGCCGGGGCAGGGGCATGTGTCTCTGACGGGGGCACTGGGGCTCCCTCGCTGCCCTCTGCCTCTGCGCTACTCTGCGTGTGTGGGAGATGAGCTTTACATACCCTAAGAATATTATTCATATTTTTTTAGACTCAGGATAAGATACAACATCTTTAAAATAAATTCAGATAGAAATTATGTTCCAGGGCTGTCAGGATAGGATTAATCTATTCTCCTATTTTGTTCATTGTCTCTTCTGTGGTTGGCTGATATAGCGAGGACACAAAGGTCAAAAGCAGCATTTCAAAGTATAAAGGACAACAAAATATAAGATAAGACACTAAGACACTCTGGCCACCCAAAGAAAGGTGCCATAAGTACTTAAGTACTTAAGGAGGTAGGTGCCACCACTCATTATGATTCACATGCTTCCAGCGGTGCGTGTTCCTCTGCATGATTACTGCTTTCACCTCACTCACATTTCCTGTAAACACTGGGTTCACATTGCATAAAAAGTGTAGTATTAAACACAGATGAAGAACACTTTCTGAACTACAAAACACACAGTTTTTAACAACAGTAGGAGCAGCATCACTGAAAGTTGTGTGACATCCAAAGCCGTGATTACAGGTTGACAAATCTGAAGTAAGAGCCTGAATGTCGTACGAGTATCTTCGTCTAACTCCAGGTAGATACAGATTACAGGCTAGGAGAAAAACAACCAGTCCTGGTATCGTGATAGTGAAATAGAAAAGCAAAGAATTACAAAAGGGAAAGGTTAACCTTTGCATGAAACACTGAACTGAAGGTCTGTGGCAATCTCCACTCAGCCTGCACTCTGGCCTTGGAGAAGGTTAACCCAGGCATTTTTTATGTTCAGGTTTCACAGTTCAGTGCTGAACGTTTGGGGTCAAAGGAACACTCCACCAAATTGAGCTAATCAAAGAAAAAAACACATTTAGAAAATTCTAAATACAATCAAAGAGAAGGCAACTAACCTAAGCATTAATTTCCTTGACTATTGTAATTTTTTTTGGAAGTTGTTCTGGATGCCACCGCTACTTGCCACTGCTTCTCAATTATAAAATAATCTGATTCCCTCTTCTAGTAATTAAAATCTATCTAATAATTAAAAATGAGCAGTGATAGTCTGCTGGAATACATTCTAGGACAGGTTAGCAGATATATCTATTTTGATGATGGTGGCTTTACATTCAATTTGAAGAGTAGTTTAAGCTGTCAGAAAATATGCCATAATTACCTTGAGGAATTGCAATGCTTCTCTAAGACCGGAAGCACTAGTAAGACCCCAAGATCCTCACTGCAATGGTGTATACTTAAATCATTGCATGTTTTCAAACTTTTAATAGCTCAGGTAAAATTTTATGAACATTAAACATTTATCTATAGTTGCTTAATGATAGCAGAATAAATTATACTGATTTAAAAATACAGACCTTTGAGTTTACAGAAATTTAACATAAGAAATTCATGCCTTAAAGGACATTATAGCAATAGGTATTGGTGGATGGGACTGTACATAGAGCTTTCTGATGGATGAGCCTGGGGGCACACCAGGTCACGCACATACATACAAAGTACTACGTTGCTGCCAGAGATTTTCTTTCTGCTGATTGCTTTCCTTTTCCTCTGTTGCAAATGCCATGCTCCAGGCTGCATTTCATTCCAGGTACCATGTGAGGAAACATGAGATAGAGGCCCAGCAAATGTCCTCAGTCTATGACTTGACAAGTCTGCAAATTGTGCGAACAGAACTACTTCTTCCACTCTGTAAATCCCCCTGAATTTAGAAGTGTATACTTCTTTTACATGTTTGCTCTGTTAAAATCAACTTGATTCTCAGTGCTGAGAAACTAGTGAAGGCTCGTTGCTCTGACGTGTACACTTACAGTCTTGGCATAATTGTGTCTTTCAGAAAACTACATCTATTGCATTTGGCTGAGTAGACTGACGCTTCAGAGTACCTTTTATGAATGCTGAGCCCCTACTTAACTCTGCTTGTGCTCTTCTGATTTAATTTATTTAGGTACCTGGAAACCTCTGCAGAAATGACTGTGAATAAACATTGTTTCATTGTAAAATTGCAGTCCTTTTGGGGCACAAAAAGCAACTTGAACCAGCTAATGTTTACACTAATGTGACCATATTAATTGCAGGAAACTCGTTTAATGTTGAAGCTATTATTATTCACACTTCAAAAATGTTCTTTGCCATATCATAGACTTTTTAAATTGTTGCATTATAAGGATGTAATGCTATTGGATTTGTGGTTAATTATATTTGTCTATATCTTATAATATAAAACTAACCTTTGGGAATGGGTGAATAATGTCTCCTGGTAACACCAGATGGATGGGGCCCAATTCTTTTCTTCTGAGGTAATTTGAACTCCCTTGTTCAGAACAAATCAAAGCATTGCATGTACAAGGCATGTAAGACTGGGCTAAGTAGCACTTAGCAGCAAAACAAGGCACAAAAACTGAAGTCAGTTACAGTGCTTTTTTTGTCATTGTCTAAATAAGCATCTTTACCACTGATTTTCCCATAAGATTTTGTGCATGTAGCTTGAATAATGGGTAAAAGCAATTTTTCTATGTGCCATGTAGCATTCTCTCTAATGTGACTCATCAGTCTACTGTGCAGAGCAATGCTAGCTCAACCAGGTTGATATTTTTAAAGCTAATGAGCCACTGATTAGTATCTGAGTGTCTGAAGCTAACAAGATATGCTCTTTTCCAGTGATTTATAGTGATGAGTTAATTAATATGATCCCAAATTCCAATGCCAGTAAAATACATGCCTTTCCTGCTAGCTTCCTAACACTGAGCAACTGCTGAATGTGTAGACTGAATATGAAGTTTTGTTAATGGTATGCCAATGTTCAAATGATACTCTGTGAATGTATTCACACATGTACTTTAAATGCAAAAGTTAATTAAAAATATTAGAAGGTGAAAACTGCTAACAGGATTCTATGTGTATGAAATATGGAAGGACTAGAGAAATGATGTATTTCTCTTAATGTATCTCTAAAAAATAATATATGTCTTTCAGCACTAGTGAATGGAGACAATTTCTAACTTCCTCTTTCCTTCAGAAATGCTGTTTTAGGAATTGCAGCTTTTCATCCATTAGTACTTTGAGCCCTAGTGTTAAGCTTTCCTCTATCTCGTTGGACAAATCATGTCATACCGTTTTATGCTGACCTGTACAAGGCAGGTCTGGAGACTGTTACCATGACACAAAATTTGGGTGCATCCCAGCACTAGTACCTGTGCATCACCCATTCCATGCTGCTTCCTTGGGTATACACTGTATGACCTGAAAGCCACACAGCTTTAGCACCATCGTGAATGTCACATTTAGAAGGTGAAAAAGAAGGAAGGCTCTTGCTTGTAAAACTGTAGGTTTAGATTGTCCCCACATTTCCTTTCCTTTCCTTTTA
>NW_008795674.1:121100-135436 GCF_000699145.1 Aptenodytes forsteri | reverse complement strand
TTTTCTCTTACTCTCCTCTCCTCTCCTCTCCTCTCCTCTCCTCTCCTCTCCTTTCTTGCCCTACCCTGCCCTGCCCTGCAGGTGATAAAAGTACAGATAATTTATTCCCAAATTAGTGTTGCATTATCCCCAACTTTACAAATTATTGCATGATATATCATAGTGTGAAACTAAGTATATGCAGACAGAGAACAAGTCAAAAATACTCAGGATACATAATATAGATGCCTGGCACTGGGAATAATTTTTAAAGTATTTGGAAGGGGGAGGGCTACTATAATCTTTATCCTTTACAATCTTTTGGTTTATTTTTTCCAGGAAGGGAAAACCTGGTTTCATAGGTCACAGATAACATTTTGTATTCCCAGTATGATTCTGAAAAGCTTTGTGGTTTTCATAACTCTAAACTGATGTTCATATTATATTACTAATTTGATAAAGCCATTCTTCTTGCATGTCACTCTGAGGATAATGCCAAAATATCACAAAAAACCATTGAACAACATTCATTAGTTATTTTGGGGTTTTGTATTAGTTATACAACTTTTCCCAAGTTTCTGATTTCCTCTACTTTATTATTCATTTTATTGCAGTACCTTGAAAATTGCATTTAGTCTAGCCATGATACTAGAGAATATATTACCATGAACTACTCAGTATTAAGCATCTGATTAAGGTGGTTCCATTTCTGTCTCCTCTGATTCTAAGATTAACTGGAACATTATGGATGATTGATTATGGTATTTTTCAAAGAGAACTTGACAGCATCTGGATGAAATTGGATGTCCTATATTCAAAGCCATTCTGAGCAACTGCATAATTTTTCTACCGCAAACATCATAAGGAATTATTTAATCAAAATTCTCTCTCATAATTTTATTATGAGTTCTAAAGCTAAAAGTACTTTCTTGCTTTATTTCTTGGGTTCTGGTTCTGAAAAATTAGATACAAATCTAAGCTTTTACTAAAGAACTTTCTGTTTGTTGTGATTTTAGAGAACAGCTTTTAAAAAGATGACTGATACAAAAATAATAATTTAACAGTTGGTGGAGATTTTCAGTAATTTAAAAATTGAGATCTTTAAATCAAATCCCTTGTTCCTAGGAGCACAATTTTTGAATGTTTGAATTTCTGAAGATCTTTCAGCTTTTTCTTTCACTGCGTCTGCTAAAATATTTGTTAGGAGAAAAAAAATTTGTGGAGAAAGATACGTTAAGCACACACATTTCCGTATTTAAAAAATAACTACCTCTGAACAAAACTTTAAATCACATAAATACTCATATATACATGAACAACCACACATTCCCTCTTTTTTCAGAAAATTAACAAAACCAGCCTGAGCAATTGTTACTCTACATTGGGAACAGAGAGTGAAATAAAAGTCTGTTGGCACACATTGCATTCAAGAAGGTGAGAAGCAAAAAAATCATTTGGTAGATATGTCTCATGACCTTGAACGTTATTTTGACTGAAATAATGTCCCAACCAGTGCACTGTCTTGTTGAGAATTAGCCATTTTAAGATTATTATAACAGAGGCTTGATTTTACTCCATCTTTTCAATGAGAAAAAAAAAAGTGATCAATTTCATTGAATATAGACAGAGCCATGAAATGCCAAGAAGCTAGTTGTTCCTTAATGTGCGTTAATTAAATATTAATCTTATTATTTAGCTCACTGAAAAGCCAGTGAACTTATGTTACTTAACCTTCTGTAATATAGTTTAGCTTAATTCCTTCCCTCCTCTCTCTTTTAAGATCAGTCATTAGGATATTTTTCTTCCATGTAAAACACTGCACTTCAAATGGGATTATGTTAATTAAATTTACAATGCACAAAACTAAAATTAATAAGACTGCCAGGAAGCCTGCAACAACTTCTTTTCTTCTTAATTCTTCCCCCATCCCCATATCCCTTTAATGTTTTCATTTTCCCCCTAATAAGTTCTCCTCTGAATTGTTTCCAAGATCTTTGGCATTTTGTTTGCATGACAAAAATTAGCAAAACAATCCCTATTGCTTTTTACCAAAAGCCTGATCATTAATGTATCTAATTAAGTTGAGCTTAATATTTTACTGTGCAAATTTATCCCCTGAAGCTTTTTCAGATCCACAGCCTCAGTTTACGATTAATTTGAACTAGAGAGGATAGAGGATGTCTCACAAAGGTCAGATATCTGAATGCAATACATACATAAATAATATGTATCAGTGTTCCTTGGTGTACTGGGTCTGGCTGGGATGGAGTTAACTTTCCTCACAGCAGCCCACATAGCGGTGTGCTTTGCATTTCTGGCTAAAACAGAGTTGGTAACGCACCGGTGTTTTGGCTATTGCTGAGCAGGGCTCGCACAGCATCAAAGCTTTCTCTTCAACGCCCACCTCAAAGGCCAGTAGGCTGGGTGCAGGGAAGAGGCTGGGAGGTGACACAGCCAGGACAGCTGACCCAAACTGACCAAGGGGATATCCCATATCATATGACCTCGTGCTCAGCAATAAAAGCTGAGGGAAAGGAGGAGGAGGGGGAGCATTTGGGGTTATAGCATCTGTCTTCTGAAGCAACCAATATGTGTGCTGAGGCCCTGCTTCCCAGGAAATGTCTGGATGTCTGCCTGCTGATGGGATTTAGTGAACAAATTCCTCTTTTTGCTTTGCTTCTGAGCACAGCTTTTGCTTTACTTAGTAAACTGCCTTTATCCCAACCCATGAGCTTTTTCATCTTATTTTCTCCCCCTGTTCTGTTGATGAGGGCAAGTGAGAGGGTGGCTGGGTGGGGGTCTGGCAGGCAGCCAAGGTCAACCCACCACACTTGGAAATAGAGTTTCCTGGGAAGATAATCCCTGGACTTAACAAAGTCTGCCAAATAGATGAACTCAATGGATTTACTCTGAAATTGTCTCATGAGTTCTATGCAAAGTCTGCTCCATGGATATCACTAACCTTTTGCACTGATCTGTGTCAAGGTAGAACACCAACTTCAAAATAAAAGAAATATAAAGCAAAACTAGCAAGTTGCAAGCTTCTGGACTTAAGGAGTAAAAGTTAATCTTTGCACAAATAAGAAATAGGAAATTTCACTGGAGATTTCAAAAGATGCATCTGCTCAGAACCAATTATTAAAGCAAAAGCAGCTTGATTTTGATCACATCGTGCTTAAGTAAAAGTAAAGAATTTCACTGACATCAGAATTTCATTGGATTTATATTGAACATGTAAGGAGATAGAAAAAGCACTGAATGAGATTAAGTTTGTGATCTGTGCAAGTGTCAAGTTAATTTTAAAACAAAAACAATCTGGGATAAATTTGTCTCTAGACTAATAGGATTACAAAAAATCATTATGGATGTCTGTGCCTTAAGTTAAAGTTCAGATTTTTAATTTTTAAAAAAGCTAACTTGTATTTATTTTTAAAGGAATGAAGAGATAAACATAATACTGGCTTTTTTGTACAACCTGATTAAAACATGAACTTCAGCAGTACTGCAAAAAGCTATTTTTTGTTCAAAAGGAGGAATAATTGAAATCAGTTTCATTTCTTTCTGCAACTCCTGAATCTTTGAAGAATCTGCACATTTCGAAAGTGTAATTAAAACATTATAGAGATGGGGCTTGTTCTTCTTTTGTTCCTCTATTATAATATGGGAAGCAGTGTTAGCCAAAAGGTGTTCTTCACCATCTGCAGTGGTGAATCAGCTAGTTAGTGTCTTAGATACAAGGAAGCAGCATGTCAGTTATGAGAGACAGCAATTTTTGCATAAAACTGCTAAAGCACTGTCACAACCAACAACAAAAAAACAACAAAACAAAAAATCCTGAAAAACACCCCTATGTGTTCCTGGTTTATTTTAAAAAGAAATGAGCAGCAACTCTATATACCAGAGTAGTATAAACCAGAGAGATAATCTAATTATCTTCCATTAAAAGTCCTTTTACATATAATAAAAATATTCTCACGAATAAAATGCAAACATTACCAAAAATCTGAAAGAAATAATCTTTGAAAAATTCAAATATTTTCAGTTTATTTAAATACTGAGCACATTTTATGTGGGGGAGAGGGTTGGTTGGTTGTTTTTCAGTAGACTGGCAGTTAATACGTGGTACTTCAAAAGGCAGAGAACAGTTCTGGGGAGGGTGACTGCAATGTGTGCAGTTGTTAACTACCAAGATTTTACAGGCAGGCAAAACAAATTATTTCAGCAGCATTTGTGCTACTTTGTGCCTTCTCATGCCTTGGGGCAGTGCAGGCAGGAAGGATGGATAAGTTTTCCTGACCAGTGTCTGATGTATTCAGCTCTCCTAAACGACCAAAGATACCAACCTATAGCCAGCATAAATTATTGAGTAAACATTTCAGTACGCTTAGAAACATGAAACTGAAAAGGACTTCTGGCTTGTTCCTCTGATTTTGCAGGCATTACCACAGATATACTGAGAAACTACAGACTGATAACTTGCTAGAGCATTTTGTCCTGTCACCTTTGGGCTAGAAGTGTTTCTATATTTTTCACATGCAGCTAAGTACCTTTCTGCAGCAACTTTGAACTAACATGTTGAGTTTAGAACTTTCATGAATCCCTAGTACAATCAAACACTGTTTCCATTATGTATTACCCATTAGAGCAAGGAGTTCAAATTCACTTTTTTCACAAGGTTTGAGACCAAACAGAAAAATCCTCAAGAAATGTTGAAGGGACTAGGAATGTGAAAACTAATAGTCTGACCTCTAAGCAGATCTAAACTTGTGTTTCAGTCTCCGTCATCCCATCAGTACTTTTGAAATCTCCACAAAACTGAATTTAACTAACTGTGTTTTTTCCTACACTCAGTGAGTCAGCAGCTGTATCGCTTTATGTCATTATTTGATCATTTGCTTCCACACTGCTTTCTAAAGGAGTGAATCTGAAACTTTGCATTCTGCCACCACCATAACTAA
The DNA here is from genome assembly GCF_000699145.1 of Aptenodytes forsteri. Lineage (NCBI taxonomy): Eukaryota > Metazoa > Chordata > Aves > Sphenisciformes > Spheniscidae > Aptenodytes > Aptenodytes forsteri. The sequence goes on along the minus strand of NW_008795674.1, from coordinate 130,499 downwards.
TTTCTTTTCCATTCTCCATCCCTCAACACTGAGCAACTGTAATTTTAATTTCAAGCTCTAGTTGCATTTTACTTTTCAAAAATCTTAAAACACGTTATCTTGAAAGAGTGGCATATTTTCATATTCCTTATTTATGTTGAAAACATGCTTCACCAAATTTTTGTTTGTTGAAGTGTTTCTTAATTTGGTGCAGCAGGAAGATGGTGAGCTATGCCACAAAATGCCAGTCACAAACAATTCTTTTGTTCCTTCCTTTTTTTCCCTTTCTTCTGGTTTTCTTTTGCGCAGAGTGTCCTCCACTGGGTACAGCATAAATAAGCAACTTTATTGCAGTTATGGCTTATATCAGCTTTCATGGGAAGACAAGACATATATAAAACCTATTTTTGAGTTTTATTTTTGTACTTTCTGGGTGATAAAAGGTACATGAGTCTATGATCCACATAGTCAACAAAACTTGCAAGGGTACACTTGAGTTTTGGAAAAGCCACTGGATCTTAAGCATGGAAAAGTGTTCTGTAAAACAAGACAGCTCGCTGGCTTACTTGTAAAGTAACTCTTATACTACATTTCTTTACTAGGTGATGTGTTAATAAGAGAAGTTCTCCAATGAAACTTATGAGCTCAGGAAACTAAGATTTATTAAAATAATACTATGATTTATTATTGCAAGCACATGAAACAATAAGGGAACTTATTGACAGAACAGGGTTTTTTTCTTAAATACATTTTAAGAGAGATAATAACAAATAGAAAAAGAAAGAAACATATAGAAAAGGAAGCATACAGAGGGCTAAAATGTGGTTTTATCTCTATCCGAAGAATTTAATAGGGATATTTTCTTAATATGATATCTCATGCACACCACAGTTAAAACTTACTCTTGCAAATTGAAATTGAATAAACATACTTTTCTGTGTCTTGAAAAATACGATAGTTTCACTACATATCATATTCGGTTTAAAAAATGAGACTAATGTTTAAAAGAAAGAAATGAATTATCTTTACTTTGCAAATTAAATCTTTATAATCTTTTTCATATAGCATACAGGTTCATACTGTAAATTATGCCGTTGAAAAAATAGTGCTAATTTTACTTGTTTTTAACTGCTCAGAACAAACATCAAGAGTTAACAACATAAAAAGCTGTAAACATCTAGTACTATTTTTATCCTATGTATTAACTACCAGAGGGAGGATAATAGATTCTGCAAATGAACTTATTGTGATCCAGCCTCCAGAATCTGGCTTTTATTAACAGAAATACAGCTTTGTATTATATAAGTGTATATGTATTTTGAGTTTGTTTGGTTGGGTTTTTTTAGTCTTATCCTTTGCCAAAAAGAACAGGACCAACTAACTAGTTCACACCTTTAGACTCTGGTTGGCTGAACAGCAATATTTTTGTAATGAAGTGGTCCACCTGAAAAATAAATTAAAAAAGCTCAAAATCTGCCAAAACAATGCTGTAACCAAACATATTGCTATGCTTAAGTCCTTACAGAACCCAAGGCATCATTTCTGTAAACAAGGAAGTGAAAATTCATCTTTGGGAAGGGGAAAAAGCATGTAGTAGTGCATGTGTCTTTTTTAGTTATTTCTATTTTCTATAATAGTTCTCAGAAAACATACCCACATTTTGAGGGTACAGAGATCAGGTGGCAAAATGACCTATTAGAATTTACACAATCTTTGTTTACAGAACACGTAGTTCTGAGTTCAAATGCCATCAATATCCTATTAACTTATGTCCTGAAGCAAAATGAACTAAAATGTAGATTCAAATAACAATCATTAATCTGCCACATATTCTGTCACTAGAAAAAAAATGTTGTTGCTATTTTTTTTGTCTACTGTTGTGTAATAATCAGAAAAAAGTGTGATGTTTCTATGAGTTTTTATTTTTTGTTTTTTCTTTTTTTGAATACCTCATTTTTATGCATATGTCAAACTGATAAAACTGCAAACTTTCAATTTAATAAGCAAAGTAAGCGCATTGAAGTGCAATTGATCTTTTTAAGCAAATCTTTAATGCCTTTCCTCCCTGGTTGTTTTATATTTCCAGCAGGAAGGGAAAAAAGAAATACAAGATAAATGAACAGATAGACCATAAATGACAAATTGGTCTCTGCCGTAACAAATCATGGACTGTCCTATACAAACCCACCACTTCTTTCCAGAGTACCTAATCCAAAATTGAACACATGAGGCAGCTTCAGATTATAATGGAAGCACTATTTTTTCCCGTCCTGGAATTTCAGCCTTTTCTACTGCATTCTTTTGCAAGTTTTAAAGAGTAGACTGGTGAGTTAAAACTTTGAAACAACAGAAGACAGAAAATAAAAAGTTCTGGCAGAACTACACAAGTCAGACTTGAAAGCCATAAATTCCTCCTCACTCTCTCCATTTTTTTGCTAGTTATTGTAGCACACACAGTTTGTGAACTGGAAGTTCAACACATAGTTAAAGTCAATATAGCTTTCAAACCATGAACACCCAGGGAGTGTCTCCAGAGAGTTGCAAACCTCATGAAAGAGGTTGGGATAAAAGTTTCAAACTGACAAAAGTACCAATATCTGTGGTACAATCAGGGAGTGCCTCAAGGATTTAATATAAATCATACAAATGTCACAAAAATTAAAGACACTCAAAACCCATTTGAACCAGAAGGAAAGTATCAAAACCACCAAACTACACCTACATTATTGCAGGTGCACAAGGAGCAGGAAACAATTATAGGGCAAACACATGAAGCAGGTATAATTAACGCTGTTGGGGGCATTTTATGAAAATTAAAAGATGATGCTGTTACTGCAAAGAGAAATATATTTAGGAAGGGGAAAAATCATATACACATTCTTTAGATACCTTGAAGGATCTGCCTTTCATGAAGGGCTGCATGCAGGCATAGCTGACATTGTATAATTGGAAAGTATTAAATACAGAAGACAATTCCTGTTGGTCTGACAGTCTCAGGGTCACAGATCACTGGGGGCTGGAAAGATATTTCAGGAAGTGAGCAATCAGCACACACTTGCCCTATTCGTGTCCTTTCTCAAGCACCTTCTGTTGTCCTGTTGAAAACAGGCTTTAGGACAGATAGACCACTGATCTGGCATGATCATTCTGATCTTCTCAAAGTATGATATTCTTCAAACTTCTACAGGCTCCAAGCAATACTTTCTACTTCTATACAGTCAAAAATATTCTCTACTGAAGGGGTTTTTCTAGACCGAGACAAAACAAATAAGCATACACTTGCACTGCTGTGACATCTTTCTACTCTTTTTGGGTTGACTGGATCTTTTAGCTAATATTCTGCACTGTGTTCTTTCTTTCCTCTGACATTATTAATTAATTTGCTGCTTTCCCAATGATCAAAACATATCTTGCATTTGAAATCATGATCCGGCATTTTCTATGTTGCAAAGAATATTCCATGCTCTCAGAAATATGTTAGTATCTCAGAGCTTAACTGCCTAAACATTCATTCCAATACTTGAGCCACCCTAGCCAATAGGGATGAAATTCAGATTGCTTCACACTATAGCTGGCTACTACCTGCAATGGTTGGAAATTGCACTGTGAAAATAGCTGTGTCTCACTGAACAGCATCAAAAGCAAATCAGAAAGATCTGAGCATAATACATACTTGCATAACAGTGGCCTAAATATCACCTTTCCATTTTCCTGTAGACTCTGAGCAGAGTTGTTCCTTTACAGTAGTTAAGGATTTCTCTCATCTTTGCTATACCAGGCAAGTTGAAATGTGGATTTAAGCTGCTGTAACCTTACATAAATGAAACATTTGTGCATAGGAACAGTACCAGGACTGAGGGAATGTCACCTTTGAACATGCAATTCTATCCTCCAAGGGAAATGGCTTTGACCCCAGGATTTGGCCCAACTATGTCCAGGTCTTTGTCATTTTAACTAAACTTGATGTTTGACAGTCTGTTGGCAGACCCTATTTGACTCTTTCAGTTAGTGTTTCTGTCCAAATGACTGCTTGTCACAAATGGACATGATTTTTCTCTCTCCAAACAGTTTTAAACGGTTTGAAGTAATTGTCTACTCACCAAGGTCAGCTAAGCAAGAATACATAAGTAATGCCGCAGCAGATTGTACAACCAAACAGCTGTACACAGCTCAGGAGTTTATATATTTAAAATGTATAAACATTTCTCAGTGGCATTTTTATAGAAATGTACTATATTACTCTGTTTTAGTTAAATCAGTATATTCCCAAAAATATTTAAAGACCGTATTCTTTCAGTGGTGATCATCACATTTCTGTGGTGAAACATCAAATAGGGCACAAAGTACTCTAAGTGTTTATTTGTTGCAAAACTGTTATTGTTTTGTGACAGCAAAATTCTCAGAACAGGAGGCAGCAGTAGAGATAGATAGGATTTTGTATACAGCATTGTTCTACTGCAGCACTGAATGAGGTTAGGTTTACTATTTTTTTGCTTGTGCTCATGGTATTGTATTTGTCTATGTTTGAAAGCGTAATAAAGTCTTCATAAAAAAATGTATTTCTATCTCTTTCTGTTATTATAAAGTATCCAGGTGTATTATCTGGGAAAATCCAAGACAGATTGTCTAGAATCTAGTTTGTTAGATATAGTGTAATAATGCATTAATTCAATTTTGAATATTGGTGGAAACATGCTGCTATGGTGCTATAAACCCGGGCCTTTCATATTACACAGTTTTCGGCTTTTCCATGTTTCTAGTGTAGGCAATTAATTGACCATTATATTTTAGAAATGCATGTTAGGCACTATTCCTTTGTTCTTCTACCCCTAAAATCAGGTTTCTCCAACTCCAGGTTTGTGTTTCTTTAAATGACCATGGGTGAGTTGTTTATAGCCAGGAGGTCTCCAGGGCTGAGGCTGTGCCCCACCTTTTATTATCCCAAGTCTGAACTGCTCTACATCACTTACTGTGTCTCCACTTCTCAGTGCCTCTGCTATCATACCAGGCCTGTATTTCTCTACACTGCATCATTATCTAAGTGTTGAAAACATCTCATTCTACACAGAATAAGTGCTTGCTACTGTGATTCTACCACAAACAAAAGTAAAACAAATTAGACTTAGATCTGCTCAATTAGAAAAATTGCTGTCATAGCTAAAGTAGGTAAGACAAAGCTGTTGGAACATCAAGAAAAGTTCAGAGGGCAAGCCTGGCAATTTTCAGTCCTGAGGCATTGCAAACTCAGTGCAAAACTGATGACCCGTTATGCAATGGCAATGCTGTATTACAGGGTTACATGGTTATAATGCCTACACGTGCACTTGGAATATTAAATCCCATTGCAATCTACAAAGAAGTAGTCAGTACAAGCAATGGTGCTTTTAAGATGATTCCTCTCGTTCTAAAGTAGACCTCTTAGCAATGGGTCAGCCTAGTTGCTCTCTAGGACATAATGGAGCTTAGACACCTTGTTCACATGTAGGTGTACGTAGGAGGCTAAATTTAGGTGTCTCAAGCTTTGTCTCAAATCTTCCGATGCAGCTGAAAAGTCTGACTCCTAGATTAATGTTGGGTTCACTTTTCCCCATTCTCCCTCTGGCCTAAGGCTTCTACAGGGTTCAGCTTTAACAAGAACAGTGAGGAAAGGGGGTACTTGGGATACATTAACATGTAGGGAACCTTCCTAGGACATGAGTAATGTAGAGCTAAACCCCTTCAAATTATTACCTTCCTGAATGCTCTAACCAATAGATGGGCAAAAGAGGGAAAGCTGCAACAAACAATTTCAGCTGAAATTAGGTATCAAATTCTAAGAGGAACATTGGCTTCCTAAGCTCTCCATAGAAAGACTAGACATGGTCACTTAAATGACTAATATGCCTCTGGAGGTTCCCTGTACTTCACCTTGTACAGTGCTGAGCAGCCCTGAGAAGTAAGCAGATGTGATTGCTCTTTGGGACTTCAAATACATAAATCACAGGTAAACTTGGTTCAGTCTTAGATATGTTGTGCAAGTTCATACAGGAATTCAGCCCTGGAACAGAGGTTTGCCAACTGGCTTAATCACAGGAGAGTTTTTGCGTATTGTTAAATCTATAGTTTTATAGAGAGGGTTTTAGTCATGGCACCTAAGTCAGGTTTCTTCTCAAACTAGACTGTCTTTCTGCTGAGAATTGTCTAGGACACTCATCTTCTAACTAAGCACCTTAATTGAGAGACTGAAACTAAGGAGAGTAAATCCCTCCCTTGACCTATGCCCCTTACCAGTGTTTATAGAACAAATCCCAGACTTTAGAACTGTTACACAGTTATTACATACATGTCAGTCCCTAAATACATTCTACTTGTTAGTCTTAAAAAGTGGTATGGTTTACAGTCTAGGGTATCAAGGATTTGCTGCATATTTTTAAAGTTGTCACTTCTTAAAAAATAAACTAAAAATTTGTTATGAAAAAAATATTATTGTTTTAGGCACTATTATAAACTGATATAGACAACAGACTTAAAAGTTTACTGTTACATCTGATCAGGTTGTTGACATAAATACCATAAGTTTTCAAATGAAAAAAGAAACAAATATTAAAGCTCATATATTATCCCACAAAATCAAGAGGAATTTTATTTCCTCCCCCTGGCCATATGAGAATATTAAAAGGCTCATGAAAGTGAAGAGAATAATCTTTGAGAAAAGGAAAGAAAAAAAATGATGTGAAGAGTTTATTTTGGCAAAATATAAGGATAGAAAAATCATAGCTGTAAACCAACTAATTGAGTTGATATGAAGAAGGGAACAGATTAAGATCATTAATCTTATCAGCTATGAAACTTCATGAGCAATGTTAAACTTTTGGAGAGCCTGAAAATCATTTAAGCAATAAGTTAAGAGGCATCAGGGCATGCCACTGAACATTTTTTAAGGAACTATACTCTTGTTTTGAGATTGCCTAAGGTTTTGTCAAGTTAGGTTAATCATCAAGTTAAACAGAACTCAGATTCAAATGAGAAGGTTCCCTGGGAGTATCTCTAAATCACAACAATTCCCAATTCAACACAACCACTCTAAGTTTTGATTCCACCTAATTTCCTATGCATGTTAAATTACTTAAATAGTTTTAACCTGTGATACCAAAGCTAACATATTTCCTTTGCTTAAAAAATCAAAGAACAGTATAAAGGTTTGTCATGATTGCCTTAATTAAAAGAATGTTTCATTTTGTCCCATTGTGCATGTACCTGTTTTTCTGGAGTAATTATTAGTCTTATTGATCATTACTGATAATATATAACTAATGTCTATATATATTTAAAATCTGGTCTCATCTAAATTAATAGCATGGTTAAATAATCTTTTTCAAATACAGTTTCAATTTTTTAAGTAAAATGAATAGATTTTATGTCATATAGGTTATATAGCCACATATGAAACCTGAAATTATTTACTTTGAAAAATGAAAGCAGGAATTAAGTAGAAGAAACTTTTTCTTTACTGTACTGAGGAACAGAAACAGCTGAATACATTTCATTTTACCTGGAATACATCAGAATTTTTGGGTGAAGTAAAAGAAGTTATTAGAGTTGAATGAGTTTTCAAATAATTCAAATATCATTTAATGTAGCAATGCTGACAAACCCTTGGGAATATCTTAAAAGGTAAATCCCCCCTAGGGGGGATAATCATCTAGAATATTAATGAAACAGAGTACAGTTTTTTAGAAATCCAAGAAAAAGGACTATCAGTTTGTGATTTATCAGAAATTAACAGAGTAAGCAGGTATTACCAAATGATCCCTTTATCAAGTGATTTATGTGTGATCAGTGGTTTTGTTCTCTACGGTAACACTTGATTTTATATTAAATGTTTTCCTGGGGAGGGAGGGAAGGAGAAAATGCTAAAATCATAAGGGCATGGTCACAAATGTGCTCACATTCAAAAGCAGTTTGCAAAACAAATCGTTATTCTAAGTGCTTCTGTTTTGGTTGCCCCAGGTTATTTGAAAGCCAGTCCAAGAAATATATTACATTTCACCTGAGTATGTCTGGCAAGATAAGAAAAATAGGGTTAAGCATCATAAATTTCCATATTTTATCCTGGGTATATTTAAAGATTTTCTTAAGTAGAGGTTTAACAATTACAGCCACAATGTTCTAATTTTTTGTTGTGTTTTTGGTTTTTTTTTCCCCCATTTCAAAAGTGTCCTGTCCCTCACATGCCTTTGTTCCTACAGATACTAAGCTACATCCTAACTTTGTTAGAAGGATAGAAAATCTCTTTCATGAGAAATAGGTATCACTCTTTAGTTTTAAAACTGCTCAGGCATGGCAAGAAGAGGTTTTCAGTGCTGTGTGTAGAAGGCACTGTGATTTGTACTTCTCTGCAAGAGCTCTACCTCATTTTATATGTTATGAAAATGACAAATGAAAAAGCTGATCTATCTTTTTTTTTTTTCCCCCTCATTATTCTTTTTGTGTTTCTGCACCAGGTACTAAAAATCATTTAATCCTTGAATGGAATGAAACCATCCACTGAGAATCCTTGCTCATTCACTTGATAAATCTGCATTTTGACTGGAATATAACTGAAAAATTGTATGCAGGATCAAAGGCAGTTTGTGATCAAAAGAAAGATAACCACAACTCACTCATATGGTCATCAATATATGAGGGATCACAAAAAACCTCTGTATTTACTACTTTAGTTGTGTCTACTTTAACTTTGATAAATTGATTCTTTCATTTCGTCTTTTAGGGATTTAATATTTTTGGGGTGGATTCCTTATATTTGACAGACTCTCATCTTAAACTGTATGCTATTAGAATAATGTCTACCAGACAACTGCAGGGCGCCCTCTATTCTGCAGTGTGTGAGCCCCATAAGCTGAGAGAAAATTTCAGAAAAGTTCTTTAGGAGTTAAAAATTTTTTGAACAAGGGTAGCAATTCTCAGCATTTACTTTCCACGTGGAATATACCTGGAATCAAGAAAGTAAAAGAAAATGACTTGTAGACTGTCCTGGTTTCAGCTCCGATAGAGTTAATTTTCTTCCTAGTAGCTGGTATAGTGCTGTGTTTTGGATTTAGGATGAGAATAACGTTGATAACACACTGTCCTGGTTTCGGCAGGGATGGAGTTAATTTCCTTTCTAGTAGCTGGTACAGTGCTGTGTTTTGGATTTAGGGTGAGAACAAAGTTGATAACGCACCGATGTTTTAGTTGTTGCTAGGTAGTGCTTACACTAACCAAGGACTTTTTAGTTTTCCAGTGGTGAGCAATTGCATTGTGCATCACTTGCTTTGTATTCTCTTTTATTATTATTGTTATTATTATTTCTATTTTATTTTATTTCAGTTATTAAACTGTTTATCTCAACCCATGAGTTTTCTCACTTTTACTCTTCCGATTCTCTCCCCATCCCACTGC
>NW_008795674.1:113994-120878 GCF_000699145.1 Aptenodytes forsteri | reverse complement strand
TATTTTATTTTATTTCAGTTATTAAACTGTTTTTATCTCAACCCATGAGTTTTCTCACTTTTACTCTTCCGATTCTCTCCCCCATCCCACTGTGGCGGAGGAGGAGAGTGAGCGAGCATCTGCATGGTGCTCAGTTGCCGTCTGAGGTTAAACCACAACATAGACAAAGATAAAAATGCAGTTGAAAGTTAAGTTTAACAAGAAGTAAACTATCTGGAAAATATCTCTGAAAAGTTAAACAAGTCATTCCATGTACAAGAACAATTGTGATCCTGGTTTTCAATGGCTTCCACATCTAATAACTAACTAGATCATTAATCGTTCTCTCTTCGGATTGTAAGCTGGGTCTTTTCCGACATCACTCATCTCCTCTCACTTGTATTTTCACAAAACTTGTAAGAAACACTTATCTTTTAACTTCTACCACTGGGTCACATTTTGCAAAAGACTACCAAAATGCAAAAATTACTAGGAGCACATTCAGAAATATGTAAGTGCAGGGGATGATGGTATAAACCATTTTTAATAAAACCAGCTAAAAACTTTGACATAGACCTGCAGAAGTAGATTTGCTAGAGCAACTAAGGAGGCTGGAGTTCCCACATTTAAGCCATCACACATGTTATGTACTCTCAGTCATGCCTGACACTCAGCAGCAGAATGTGCAGTGTGTCTCTACAGCAATCCTTACCCTTACAACACTGTGTGGTAGCATTTGTGGAGGAATTACCCTGCTAACACAACGACCATTTAAAGGTTCTACCTAGACAGAACTCTCATCGTGTAGCTCTGATGTAAGTGGTCTGCAACTTCTTTTCCGAAAAAATATTAGTATTTTGGAAAACTAAATTTTTATTTTTTTTACTCATATCAGAACTTTCAGGAAGTTAAAATATTTATGTAAAGAGGAACATGAGAGGATCTTTCCAGGGATAAACAATATTTTATTTTAGAAAGAGAAGACAGTTATGAAGAGAGAGACATGAAATGTGTGCTCAATACAGCATCTCTCCTGGCTCAACAAATAGTGTAGAGATCTTGTTAGATTTAATATAGCAGATAGAATGTATTCAAAGAAAAATCAGATTTTAAATGTTGGGGTAGTTGGGGTTTAGAGAAAGTTTAAAAGAAAGGGTATAAGTTATATTTTTAAACCACGAGGCTACTTTTTCTCTCAGAACTTAACATTTAATAACATTTGAGGTTTACTTGATGCATTTTAGGCATTGCCCTAAAAGCTCATTATCTTTGCTCAAATCTAGTTTAAGCCACAGAACCCTAGAGGTTGCCTAATTTTAATTGTCTCTAAAAGTTAACATAATTTATTGTGTCTACTGTGAAACGGCTAACTTACACACAAGAGTGCTCTATTAAATGCACTTCTATTGTCAAAGTCAACTGCTTCTGGCAGTGCCATTCCTGAGAAGCTACTGATCAAAAGGTGATGAGAACTGACAGGCAACATCACAAATGCTCCATTGTAAACAGATTCTTAGACTAGGAATTAGGTGAGCGGTACTGATTGATTGTTTCTACATTAGTGAAATCTAGCGGAAAGAACAAGGGTTTCTTGACATTCACTTGCACGTTATGATGCCTAAACCTGCACATTAAAGGATATTGGAAATAGCCAGCTACTCCGAAATACATGGAAGTGGGTATACAAATTGCTTTCAAAATAAATCTGAATATCATGGCATCATAAACCACAAACTTCTTATGAGTGATTCCTTTGCTGCACAGTTATTACTATATCTGTATCAGTTAGAGAACCCCAAAATAATAAAACAAGGGAAATAAAAAGATCTCACAGATGAGACAATATCTCACTTCAGTGCAATTCTTTCCACACTTTCAATACGTTGGTCTGACTAATGGTTACAGACCCAGTTTATAGGTGCTGTGCTATATTCATCAATTAGTGAGAAAAAGAGAGAGCTCTACATTCTGGCAGTGCATGTCTGTAACTGCTGGGATCAATAGAATCATTTGAAGAGTATATGCTTGGATGGGTCTGTGACCATTACTTTTTGTCCTATTCCTTGTGGACACAGCAGTCTATTTTGTTCCTAGTGACAGCCTTTAACATACCTGATGATCATTATCATGTCATCCTCTCAGTTTTCTCATCTGTTTTAAACAATCCCAATTATTTCAATATTTTCTCATTTCTTTGAACAGCCTGTTACTCTCCACTGGACTGTTTCCAACTCATTTAATGTACTCGAAGGCCCAGTGCTTCTCCCTGAATTTTCATATCCTTTACAAACTGGTTAAAGTTTTTCTTATCTAGTGTCTAAATCTTAAATTACAAAAATGAGTAGTAGGAAACCTGGAAGAGACTCCTTGACTGCCTTGCTCGATACAGCTTTCAGTTTGAGGACTATCTGTTCAATGTTGATTAACCTTCTACATACTCTTCTGTTATGGTTTCATCTAGACAATATTTGCCTGATTTGTCTATGAAAATGTTAAAGGCATTCTGATCTCTGATTCTGTATTAAGATGTGACCCTTGCTACTCTTCTCTCATCTACAAGAACTTTTGTCCTGTCATAAAAAGACATTAAGCTGTTTTGATTTGTTTTGCTCTTGACAGATGCATGTTGACTGTTAAAAATAGATGGTTTACTTTTTTCTTCCAGGTTTTCTGGGTATTTTTTGTATACTGAGGCTAGGATGAATTAGCTATAATTCCCTGATCATCTTATTTTTCTTTTTCTTTTTTTTTTTTTTTCCTTTTTTATTCTTTAAAGACAGCATCCCTTCAAAAATTTTTTTTTTTTTTTTTTAGAAATACTCAAGAATGCATAGTTCCTTATGTAGCCTATATGAATATCTATAGGTCCACTTCATCTGAGAGCTTTTAACCTTTTTAATCTAAGCATTATCTTCACTTTAGCTTCCACGTTTATACAGGCCATTAGTTGTACTAAGCTTCTGATCACAGCTACTTATGTTAGTATAAACTGAGCAAGAAAAGCTTCAAAAACTTGTCATTTCTGTCATCATCTATCATCATCCTTTCATTTTCACTGAGTACCTCACAAAGGCTTTCCTTGGTTGGTTTCTACTAATTTATGTATGGAACTTTTTTTTTGTTACTCTGTTTCACAGTGATTTATTCTGTGCCTTATCCCTCCTGATTTTGTCCTGTCATGCTACAGCAGTTTGTCTTAATCCTTAGTAATCTCACAATTTTCCAATTGTATGATTCTTTTTTTGAGTTTCAGATCATTGTAAAGTTGAATTTAGCCAGATTAATCTTTTAGTATATTTTATTCCATTTTGCCTTACATTTTGGTTTTGCTCCACGAAAATTCGTTTCTGCTCAGTGTGTTTTTTCAGAACTAGAAAATAATTTATCAAAAATCCCCTTCATAATTCATGTGTAAAATGCCTAATTACAGTTATAAAAGCAACTGTAACTATGGCATTTCCAGCTTCTGAGTACTTGCGTTTACATCCTGAGTAATACATTGCAGAGCCATGTAGAAGAAAAGAAATTAATAGAAGAAAACAGAAGAGACAAAATTGTTACTTTTACATACATTTTCCCTGCTCTTCACAACAATTCCTTCCAATAAGTATACCTTTAAAACACAGAAAATACAGAAACATAGATTGTTAACAATGCCACTCCTACTTCCTATGACATGATTATTAAGTCATGGGAAGAAAATCTGCACAAAACAGTTTTAATTAAAAGTGAATTAATTAAATTAAAGCTCTTTTTCAAGTTAATAGTTTTACCGCATGTGAAGTCTCTAGGTAAACAAGTTTATATTTTGTCTGATTTCTCAAAGAACTGTTCAGAACTTTTCAAGAATTAAGAAAATCTTATTACATTGTTACCTTTAGATATGGAATGATTGAGACTATTTGGGAAGGTTAAGTCAAATGTTATTGACTCTAGTTCCTTAGTTTCCCTTTTTTGTTAGTAGATTTGAAAGGGCAGTAGCAGTGTTTATAACTCAGTTGCCTTGAGAGTGAAGACGTACTTATATTGATCAACATGAGCTGGTTAAAAAATATGCTGTTTGTTCAGTATACATTCTTCATTAAAAAAAAAAGTGCACAAATATTCTTACTCACAGAAGATGAGTGATTTTTCAGACTCCATCTGTTTCCCACTGATTGTTTAATAAGAATACAGGCAGCACAGACTGAGAAAGATCAGAGAAGCCTGTGCTCCTCAAGGCTATTACCTTGTTTACCTAATTTATAAAGCCAGGCAAAATATTTCCATCCTCTTTGCATTTGTTTCTATTTATTTATCACTCTGTAGAACATAATGTTCTAAAAGCAACTGACATCTGAATATCCTCTGCCTATGTCAATAGTAGAAATCTGAAATTCATTCTTACAAATCTCAGTTCAAATCTAGGAACATAGATTATGAAGTTCAACGTAGTCCTGTAAATTGAACTGCTACTGTAAAAAACTTAACTTACCCAGGACTACTTCAGGAATGGGCATTTAGTTCTTGTGTCACTGAAACTGATTTAATTACACCCCATGTTACAGGTGATTGTCCTATTCAATCCTACCCTGAGTGTACAGCCAGGGAAATAGTGGATTTCAGTCCATCTGATCTGATGGTAAAGTCTTATATTTCCTAGCCTTTTCATATTAGAACAAAGCATCCCAATAAAGAGCACAGATATGTACTGGTAAGTGAAGACCAAGGAGACTTGTACGTAATGAAATCATGTAAAAGTAGCAATGGCAGCATTATTTGGTATAGACTTAGAAAACAGGGACACAGGTTTTTATTAGTAACCTGAACAAGAGTCCAGATACAGAAAACTACAATATAGCTGTCTTCTTAACAGTACCCTGGTATTTGAAGATCCCAAAGAACTACCACAGAGACTTGTATTAACTGTCCCAGGGATATTACATAAAGGCTGCATATTTCAGAAGTCAGGTCTTTTTTTCCAGACTTTTTTCTAGTAATTTTGCTTTAAGATTTTTTAATGAGGAACTTTCAGCAAAATCACATATTTAAAAACAGGCCTCTTTCTTAATGATCATTAAGCATTTCCTTTAAAATTTGACTTAGTATCAATTAGACTCTCTCTTAGATGTTCAAAGGAACAACAGAGTAAGACAATGAGACAATACAGAATATTCACTTCAACTCTTAAATTACCCTCCCTTACGGTTCTATTTAACTGATACTAGTCTGCTGAAATTCATGTTCCTTTCTTGCTATTTCTTATTCTTGGTGGACATAAATCAAATGCGGTCATAAGTATGTGGGTTTTTTATCAAAAAAGGTAAGGATATTTTCTCCTTATTTTGAAGATGATAAGAGAAGTACAAGTTAATATCTGCATAAAAAATAAATTAATTTTTCTGCTTCCTTTTGAACACCATTAATCCTTGATTAATAGTTACAGAAGCAAAATAATACAAAATTAAGACTTAAAAAACAGTTTATAAAGTAAGAGGTGAGCAAGGACCCACAAGATTGTAGTCTGCAATGAACCCACGTTCATTTGGTGGTTCCCTTCTGTGCTTAACAGAAGGGAATGTACCATCAATTGCTTGAAGTTTCTTTGGTGGTTTTGTTTTTGTTTGTTTGTTTCTTTCTTTCTTTCTTTTTTTTTCTTCTTTTTTTTTTTTTTAGGAGTGAAGGACACAGTTTAAGTTATATTTTTTATTTAAATTCATCCAAATATTGAATTAGTGGCCACTTTCTTCAACTTCAGTCTGAAAGGAATGCATATAGAAGTTGCTCTTCACATCATCATACAAAATACCTACTATTTTACAACAATGAATATTTTGGAAAGTGTGAAATTTTCCTTAATTTATTAAACTGTATTTACTTTCTGATATATCTGCAGAAAATGTCATCTTCTATTAGTTGTATGTTCAGCAAGTCAGAGTCTTTTGGTACTCCACTATCTATCTGATCATCATACTAAATTCTTTTCTCTGTACTTATAATACTCTGAATTTGTCTTTCAAGTGCAATTAGATCTATACAGTCTCACTGTACCCTTGTGTAAAGGCATTAAAACTCTCCTAGGAATGATCTTGCCCACTAGAGCATACTATGATCATGTCTGCCATTCAAACATTTGCTCATCTTGGGTGAATTGGTATCAGTTAAGGAGTACACCTAGATTTTCTTCTCTTCATTTTTTCTCAGATATTCTTGTATGTCTCTTGCTTTTCCATTTCTGTTAAATCAGTTTGCAAATTTTCTACATATTTCATAAATAAAAGAGTTATGGGACAGCTTCTAACCTTTTGACATATACATGGGATATAAATTGCAGGTGCACCTTCCATCTTCTCGATAATATTACACTATCCTCCACAAGAGTAAGGTATCAGCTAAAACCAGAAGTCTTTTCTCCATCGATGCATGTACATGAATAACTTTTATTCTTTCTATTATTGGGTAAATTCTATTGCTCTGCTTTATATTCTCATAATTAGACATGTTTCCAAGCCCTGATTATATTTGTGTCATTCTCTGAAACTCTTCTAGTTTGCCAACATCCTTTTTCAAATATGAATGACAGGTCTAGACATCATGTCAGTATCAATGTGTCCTGGTTTCGGCAGGGATAGAGTTAATTTCCTTTCTAGTAGCTGGTACAGTGCTGTGTTTTGGATTAAGGGTGAGAACAGTGTTGATAACACACCCATGTTTTAGTTGTTGCTGAGCAGTGCTTACACTAGTCAAGGACTTTTCAGCTTCCCATGCTCTACCGACTGAGAAGGCTGGAGGTGCACAAGAAGCTGGGAGGGGGCACAGCCAGGACAGCTGACCCAAACTGGCCAAAGGGATATTCCATACCATGGGACGTCATGCTCAGCATATAAAGCTGGGGGAAGAAGAAGGAAGGGGGGGACATTCGGAGC
>NW_008795674.1:99513-113861 GCF_000699145.1 Aptenodytes forsteri | reverse complement strand
TGTGGGGGGAGTGAGCGAGCGGCTGCGTGGTGCTCAGTTGCCGACTGAAGTTAAACCACGACACAGTGTTATTAATTATATTATATCTAAAAGGAAGACCGACCTTCTGCTCCTGTTTGTTTTCCTTTTCTGATGCAAGAAAATAGGTAACTAAATTTCATAACTAAAGAATGCCAGCTAGGAACTCCCTTTCAGTGTTTACCATCATCCCTAAGTCCTTTTCAGAATCTGTACATTCACAGTACGGTTTACTATCTTAAAAGTGTACTTACAGAATTTTTTTTCCCATATATGACCTTTCAACTTTGGTGAAAGAAAACTTTGCTGTCTTAAAGCACACATTATTAACACAAATTTATTTTAATGATCAGTTCAGAATAATTTCTGAACTGACCTATCATTTATTAACCAAACTATCATGGCTTATGATTTTCTGCAGCTTTTCATCACCATTTCATGTTATTTATATAAATATAACACTGGATCAAAAGGAGATTTCTCTATGATGTGAGGATCCCCTGTTTATCATTTCTTGTTGTCATCTATCAGTTAAGAAGTTTTAATGATCTGGTGTAATGCTCTTTTCTGTGATATTTTAAGATGGGACAAATCAAACAAAAAGAGCTATACTCAGCATTTCTTTCCTAGTTAGGGCCTTTAGCATGTAAAATATATGCATATAATAACCATAACGATGACAACTATACACCAACATTTCTCTAATACGGGAAAGGTGCTGATTGCTGGATAGCAGATGCAAAGAAATTCAGAAAGTCTAAAAGTACAGCAAAACCAGAATGGAATTTGATCTAGAAAAAACAATCAACATACCGGGAAAAAGTGAGTATGAAAATATGTTTTAAAAATTAGATTGGACAAAGTTACTATTTTGCCTTCCTCTCTTCCTTTCAGTAATATTATATTGTGTTCATGCAGTGGGGAAAAAAATCAATAAAATCTGAAATATTAGAATATAAGCTGATGCAATGAGTCTAAGGCAGATTATTGGGGGGCAGGGGAGAAAGAAGAATAAGAAAGCAATATTTTCTCCCTAAAAGTCTTTCTATTATGAAACAGAATAGGATCATTTTTGAGTTGGGATTTTGCAGAAATATTCATATGAAGGGAGTTTCTGGAAGGCAACTGATTTATGAACTAAACAAATATAAGAATAACTCATAAATAGCAACATATTTGTAACATGCTAGCATATGCATAATTAAAGACAATAATAAACAGGATGAGATTGATTTATACAGTGACTAGTTGTTGAGGTTAGAGTGTAGGAGGATCATCATGAAAAGTTTTCCTCAAAACGTGATGCATCACTTGCTGGTATATTTCAGCCATAATGAAAGAAAAAAAAACAAACCCTGAAGCAGGCACTCATACAAGGTGTAATCCCTGTAGCATTAAAATATCACCTAGGACACTGTTGATAGGTTGTTTTTTACCTATTTGGTTGCTGAATGACTGACAAAAAGGTTTTTTTTTAGCATTCAGCAAATTAAAACATTTAATTGCAATATTTCATTCAACCCAAAATAATCTTTTTCTTTTTAAGGCATTCTAATAAAAGTAGAGCTAGACTTACATAAGAGTTAAAAGCTTTACAAACTAGACTGTTGATCGTCCTCTTGTGCTTGTGATTTTGTTGATATTTTTGCACCTACTGAAATGATAATCCAAATTCTCTGAATGTATATAGAGAAAAATGTAAGTTAAAAGAGTTTAGATACACGCTGCAGAATAATCTTCTAGTTCAACAGACTAGGGATATCTCCTGAAAAGCAGCAGAAAAGGCATTTGAAATAGGACATCCTAAGCAAAAATAACAGCATGAACTTTTTCTGTCACCAGCCAGAAGATCCTAGCCTTTCCAGTCAGGAGCTCAGCTTGAACTGGGATTGTCACTCCGGCAAGCAGGAGAATATTGGGGCATTTCTGGCTAAACAACCACCAGGAGAGGTATTCACCAGATAGAAGATTATGATTTCTGATTTTCAGCATGTAATCTGTCAAAATCTATTCATTCATCTCTGCATACACACTTTTCTTGGATATATACTGATCATGCTAGTGATGTGTTGAGACAAGACCTTGAGTTGGTTAGAGATCTAAGGTACGACAGCCTGCACATTTGCGTCAAAACAGGACATACCAAAATACCAAAGTTCTTTGAATTTTAAAAGCTGTGATTTATCGGAACTTTATCTTCAAAATTAATTAATTTAGATAGAGAAAACTCAGAGTATCTGGTAAGGTAGAATAGAAGTCAGAGTTATGCAAGCAAATGTCTCCTCCCTCCAGCAGTCTTTCAGGGTGGATTCTTTCCCTGAGTTTACTTTCAAGCCAGAAACTCTCAGTGGGTTTCTGGGTTGCACCAAACATTACGCAGTACCTGAGAAAAGTTACCTTTTTTCCTTTTGCTCCTTTTGTATCATCGCTGCCGGTCTTCTACCTGCTCTTAGTCCTCTCTGTCTCTGCTCTTGCAGTCCTCCTTTGAGCCACGAGTGTCTTCCCCCTCTCTGCTTGTACCCTGCCTGCCTATTACCCTTTGAGTGCAATAGCACAACACACCACATCACAACATAACCTGCCAATAAATAGAAAAAATATGAGTCACACGTGATTATCACTTCCACAACTGTTCTCACCATTGAGAAAGATCCAATTAGTTGTCCTACAAATAGCTGGAATTTGCTACTCATTGCCTTTATAATTCAGTCCTAACACTAATCCCATTAGTGTCAGTATACTTCATTCACCAGGTCTATGTAATCATCCACACAGATTCCTTTCTCTGTTTTAAGGATTCTGACTGATACATCCATGCTGTGACAATTAATAGAACCCGTACCTGCATTTGGTACCAAAAGCTAAATAATCCCATTTCCTAAAAAAATGGAGCAGTGTGGTAGTTGCATAATAAAACTATGAAAGGCTTTACTCAGCGGTGTGTGGACATACTAGAAAAAATGAATAAAACCAGATGTTGGACTTGTCAAAGAAATCTTATCAGCAAAAAGAATTGATCGACTGAGCTACTGACTGGAAGGGATGAACCGAGTTGGGTGAGGATGACTGAACCTGCAACGTACATGCCAAGACAACCCCTTGCTGTCTTGTGGGGAAAGGAAACATATATCATCAACCTATGAGGGTAAGTCACTGATTAATAGAAATACAATGAGCCCCAGAATATAACCTCTACACCTCACAGTGAAAATTGTTTTTTGATTGTTTTTTTACTCATGGACAGACTGGTAGTACAAGGTAATTTGAGTTAAAAAGTAAACATAGCTGCACAAATGATTCAAGTCAGTGGCTGCAGTAGGCTTAGAAAGAAATTGAAATAATTATATTAGAAGTAATTCCTCCTCTGATATGACTCTTTCTGCATGGCTTAAAATTGTAATACTTCTAATGTCTTTCTTGTTTATTCTCTTTTGTAAAAAATAATCCTTCTGGCAGTACTCAGCTGGCTTTCAAATGCAAATCAGACTTTATCAAGGTATTCTATGTCAAATATACTATTTCTTCTTTTAGAGGTATGCTTCTAACTCCACTTCAGCAGCTTGTACCAGATCGTATAATTAACACCCTTTCCCTGCATTTCATTCTAATCTTCAGTACTATCAGTGCTTTAAGCAGTGGCAGCCCCTGTTCACACATATGAGTTTATAAAAAAAAAAAAGGCACCAAAGCTCTTAACTATTTATCTGAAATAATTCCTGCTCTAATGGAATTATAGACTTAAGTGGAAGCAAACATTTTAGATTTAAAAGAGGCCTTGCTCTGACGCATTTTAGTATGAAATTCATAGTTTCTCCCATTTGGGTCATCTTGGGCTAATGTAGCTGGAATGAGTCTCCCTTATACAACCAATAGGTGATACCTGTGTTATTCAGGATTCCCCTGGACAGGCCCAGCAGGTTATATTAATATCAGAGAGGCTCTAGAACTACCTCTTTGCCTTTTGGTAAATTCAATTTATACCAAAGCAGACGTTCAGTTTTTAAAGGCATATTCATCCTCAAAAACTAAGTTGAACTTAGTAGGATATACCTGTCTAGAACACTGTTAGTTTTTACTGCAGTGTATAGCTTCACAACTTTGAATATTGAATAAAACTCCCAAGATTTCTTGGCAGACATTTCTTCTGCTTTCTTGGATACTCTGAATATATGTATCTGAAATATTTATTTCACCTTAGAAAAAGTTTTAGTAAGAGCTCACAGTCTTCTCATTCCCCCACACCATTATTAACTATTGAACACGCGGTATCTCCAAATCATGCATTTTTCTACAAACACAGTAACATGACTATGTAGCTGTACAGATTGTGGATTGATTTGACTGTATTGAGAAGGAGCTTAAGAAAGTAAGGCCTTTCAAAAACAATTTAAATAGCAACATTTTAAAATGTTACTATTTCCCAATTTTTTTTAATTTCAGTCTGTGGAAACATTTTTTAAGAGAGCGCTGTGAATATAACTGGCATTAAAACTGATACACAATACTTAGCTTGTGTATATGCATATAAATATAGAAACCTATGCAACCACAAAATTTTGAGTTCCCCTTGAGAGAAGAAGAATTTGCAAATATTCTACTTTTAAATCTTGACTGCTTAGCTAGACAAGATAACTGGCAGCTGCTGAGGATGCTGGACTGGCTAGCCAAAATGCTCAGGGCATTTTCTTGCACTCTATCAGTCAATATAATTTTACACTTGTGTAAAACTAACTCAAAAATCGATTTACTGTTTCCTCTAATGTTTCCTAACCAGCACCTGTAACTGTCACAGTACCCGCTGTCTTGCATTATGCTTTGTCATTTACACCTGCTGTTGGAGATACAGCACTCCCTGATAAAGTAGAAATAGGTTTGAGGTGACTGCATTTTCTGGGAGTTTGTATGTCATTAGGTGCAATATGGACTTCTAGGGACTAAGGAATTATTTCTTGACTTCAGTGGGAATTTTATCTGGAAGGAATGCAGTGTCATATCCAGTGTGTTACACTGCTGCAGGTTGCGTTGCCCCTTTTGTTAACTAAGTGGTAGACATAGTTTGCAGGAGAGAGAGAGAAAACTCGGATGAAACAAAGTCTTGTTTTTGCTGGGGAGAATGTGCCTCTCCAACTTTATGGGAGACAAGAACTTTGGATGAGAGGTCAGAATGCATTAAATATTTGATGAATTAGAGAAGTGCTATCACCCATTCTTTCAGACACTTCTGAAGTTATAATAATGCATTATGACTAAAATGGTGAAATTACCTTACTCTTCTTTTTTGACAGAAATTCATAGTAGATCATGTTGGTGATCACACATCTAAGGCAAGATAGCTACTGAAAATTATGGGGTTTGTTTTTATTTTTGTGACTACAGATAGTAGTCTGTAGCACAGACTACACAATTACTTATAACTTTCTCCTTTAAAGGTAATGTTATCGAAAAGCTGTTTACTGGGGAAAAATAAGCAATCTTTCCCATTAAAATATGTGCTTCAGCAGACTGGATTTTCAATTTATCCAGGGGCACTGTACATTTTGCTGAGCTAACTTCTACAACAAGGAAAATATTTGATGCTCAAACAGACTGTCACACATTTCCATGGAAACCATAATATTTAAGTTCAAACAATTTGGAGAGAAAGCTAAGGATTGTATTCTAACTGAAGAACAGAATGGTCAGAATACCTTGATTTGTTCAAATGCATATTTAAATATACTATCCCCTCTCTATATAGAAATGGATGTTAACATGATTAAAATTCTGTCTCAGCTGAAATTAGTAAAATATTGTCTACAATGCTATAACTCAGAGTCAGATTTCATATCCTTAATGTGCAAAATAAGTAATTTAATGGAGTTATGAGTACACCAAACTTAAAGAATCAGATAAAATGGTCTGTGAAAGGCCTCAGAGATAAACTATATTCAGGAAAAATTTGAGAAATCTACAAAGAATATTAAATAAGTATATCAGGACATGTAGTCAAGGCAGGAGAGGAAAAAGAGAAGAATATCTAGAATCCATCTAGAAGAGATAAATGGGAATTGTGGGGAGAGTGGGAGAGAGAGATATAGCCATGAGCAGTGGGGGATTGCTTTCAAAGGGTATTAGATATTGACATCTATTTTCCTCTGTGAACTAAAATAACAACACCTTAGTGAGTTTAGGGAGAAGAAATAGAAATGTCTATGTATGTTACATAAACACTGCTTGAAATCTATTTTCTCCTTTTTTTTTAAACAACTCTGTTTTGTGCAGATTATTGTTGCATGGGCAATTTCATACAGATTTAAACCGAAAAATAGTTTTTGATCCACAGTGTCCCAGTGGCATACTGGGCTTGTTTGAGATTGTATATACATATTTCCACATGGTCACCTCCTTCTGTAAAAAATAGGTCCTTATTTTGGATACCTAGACCTCTGTTGGGTATGGTCAAAGGGTGTGACAAAGCTATTTGAACCAAAAGAATCATTGCTGTCACACCACAGCAATCAAATGTAGGGGGAAAGTCAGAAAACAAAGACAGCTGTAAAAATAAGTATTAGCATCAGTCAGAAGGCTGATCTTCTGCTACAAATAGATCTTTTTTCTGCTTCTACCTTTTCAATTAGCTGTTTGAGAAAAAGGCATTAAGATTTTTTTCCACCAAATTTATGTGTATCTCTATTTTACCATGGTGTGACGGAATATGGGGCTAGATGAGAAACACTGGTACTGTTGGAAAAATTGTTTAGGAATAATTTTAGAGCTACAGAAAATTCTTTTATGGTAGAAATAGCCAAGAACTATTGCAGTCCTCAATGCCAAAACCTCAAAATAAACTGCCTATATCCACCTTAAATTAAAATCAAAACTGTAAACTTTCTTAGCTTAGATACCAGCTGAATTTTCTTTCTTCTAGGTTAAGGTATTACAAATTGAATATTTACTAACATACTGGGCAATTACAGACTAAGCTCTTCTACATTCTAATTGAATGGCCTAATTTGCTCTTTTTAGGGTAGTGGTGACGTATCTCTCGCTTCCTACTGCTCATGAGAAGTGTCAATAGATTTATTGCTTTAACTGTTCAATTTTCATAAGTATGTGCATTTTCATCTTTGCTATTTTAGTAATTTTCTGCAATGATATGCTTCTGTGGTTAATTATGCAAGTGTTCTTTAATGAAGTTGTTCTGAGAAACCACTTTATCTAGATGTCTGAGGGACAGTCTGTTTCCCATCCCACATCTAGCTGACATGTAACTGGCAGTGACAGAAAAAAAAAAAAGAAAAAAATAAAAGATACTGAATGAGATCTCAGTAGGAGAACTGATTTCTAGGACAGGGAAGAAGATTTCTAGGCCAGGTAAATAAGACATGAGACCTAAATGGAGAGCTAGAGGTCTTGCGGACATTAGTGAATGCAACCTGAGTGCTATTCATCTCATAGCAGATGCAACAATTCCAACACAAAGAGAGGATCTCTGTACACAGTGTCTTTAATGCTCTTAAAACGCTGCCAATAAAAAGCATGAAAATCAAATAACCAGTACAGGGCCTTTCAGAGTCAATAGCTGTTCTTTGAATATAAACATATTAAAAGAAACATATGTCAAATAAAAGAAGAATATATTTAAGAAAGATTTAAATGACAGGAGAATTAACAAAGATTGTTTTGCCTATGCACCAAGTGGTTTCTTTATTCAGCCAGGGCTCTAAGCACTACTCAGTCCCTGTAGATATGTAAGAATGGAATAACTGCTAACTATGTGAACAATGTGTTACATTACCTGAATGCAGATGAACAAGCAAACAAAGAAAAACCAAACCTGTATGCCAGATCTTAGAAATATATTGTGCAGAATGACTACATTAGCTAGGAAAATACAAAATGAACAATGCAAAACTGGAAAATACTATAGACAGGTTTTCTATGGGAAGCTAATATCTCTATTACATCTGAAATAACGTGTGAGAAAGATCACAGACAATCCATCTGAAAACTTTTTATAAAAAATACATGTTCATTGTATTCAAAGACAATATCCTAAGGTGGAAAAGGAACCATTCACAGGAAAATAAGCTTTTAAAATGAAAAGAAGAATTCTATGCAAATTACTGGAAACTGGGCCTGAATCTTCATTTTACATCCAAGGGGATTGTGAACTTCAAGAACATTCCTTCATACTGGTGGTATAAGTCAAAAGACATATCTAACTCTTTCTCTAAAGAATTACTAAAATATCACCAATAATTTACACAGAAAGAAAAATAAATTCAAGGTTTAAAAAAGTCTGAGAAAAAGTTTTCTGCTGTACCTTCATCTCATGTGTCTCTCTTCAGTCAGTTTACTAAGAAAATGGAAAGGCAGAGATGTTTTCTGTTTCTGTTTTTAACCCCTCTCTCCCTTGTTGCCATCAGTGAGGAGTTAGTGTAACTGGAGAAGCACATAGAATATTTTACTTGTTCTCATGAATCATTCACAAAATTTGAGCCATGTCCCAATTTTTGTATCATTATTTTGGTAGAGAAGCAAAACAACTGGACAACTGCTTGGATTTTCAAATATCAATCTGAGTTATTTCAGTTAAAAGAAATCTAGTTGTCAGGTTTCTAATTAAGCCACTATGCAAGGACAAAGGGGAGGGCATACCCTCCCAAATTCCCTTCTTTTCAATGGTGTTAACGTTTTACTCTAGCTCTGGCTCAGCTGAAGATACCTCTCTTCTCCCAGCCTGAGGAAGTGGAGAATATGTATAATAAAAATCTCAAATTTATGAGAACTGTTGATATTCATATCTTTCATTCTCTTCTGCTTTGGTGATTTAATATCCTGAACATGCATTCTCATACCTTTCTAGACTGAAACATTACAGATAAAACCATTGCATTTTGGAAGGGTCTGACTGTATTGAGAGTATATTTTAAGTAGAAAAATTCAATTTTTTCCCCTTTCTTAATTACAAGTGGAAAGAGCAGAACAAAACAGACAAATAAGAGACTCAAGAGCACTATCACTGTTTCACACTGTTCTGACACATGGATATTTTAAGGCAGATATTTATAAAAGAACATATAAAACCCCTATACACAAGTAATAACAGAATGATTATTTTTGTTTAAAGGCTAAAGCCTTTAAACATCATATATAAGAAGGTATTTGTAATGATCCATAGTTCTCAATTATCTCATTTGATCCAGTTGTTAAACAAAATGCGGGGACTTTGTAGATCATGTCAGGTCCAAAAAGAAATTTATTGATGGGACCATAGCTTTAACAGTGATTTTGTACAACTGTTTTTCTTAAGCAAAAGAAGATTAAAACCATTTTCCTACCTAAAGCCTTTTCTTTTAAAGAAAAAATCTACACTTTACAACTGATATTCTCTACTTCTGAAATTTTCACAAATGTATTTCCTCCTCCTCATACACACATTCCCCAACACTCTTCAGTAGTACACAGTGGAAGCTCCACTGCCCCACAGCATTTACAGTATTTAGCAGTTTTGTTTTATTCTTCATTCTTCAGCAATTTATAGTGATCTTAAATGCAAAAGAAAAAGAAGATCCCATGGGACATGGTACTACAATTGCTCCTCTGCCCACTCTGATGAGGTGGGGGAAAGGTTCATGGTGTGGGGCTTCAGATGATGAGAAGCATCTGCTTCCCACACCCCAGTGGGTACAGAGGGCTCGTAAGGCCGGGAGCAGCTCTGACCTTCGGCTGCTGAATACAGCTCGTCCATCCTCCAGGAGTTTTCACCCTTCTGCCAGCGTCTGAAATCCAGCAGTAAATTTGTGTCTGTTCAATGACGAATGGAGGTCAAAGTCTCTTTGTTTCAATAAGGTCTAGCCTAGCTTATAAATATCAAAATTTACATAAGTGGCAACTGATCTGACATTCTGATGTTTACTTATTTCACTTACTCAAGAAAGGACTCTTTTTTTGCTCTTTTTCTGGATGCCTCATAATTTTTGTGACTGACACAATGGGAACATGTTCTGATTTCATGTGAAGGTGTAGGGGAGATTTGTACTGCTACTTATTTGTTTAAGAACCTGCTAGCTATTTCTAGCCCGGTACATTTCTTCAGAGTTAAAATTCAAAATAATACAGTCATCCTGTCAAACAATCCTTCATGTCAAACAACTTAAAACACATCTTTGAGACCAGGCAGCTGCAGAACAGCAGTAGAAAAATAAATCATTTCAATTATGCTCAAACAGTTCAAGTCAGCAGTGAATAATGCAATACTTGAATATTTCTGCCTGTTTGATTACATGGAAAGTATCTGTTCAGTATTTCTGATTTGCTTTAGTGATTCAGCTGGAGTCCAAAATTTGCCACTGGCCAACACCACACCTGCTATGTCTGCTGCCCAATCACTTTCCAATGTACAGCAGTTAGTAAAACAAAAAACCCAACTCATGCTATGTTTCTGGCAACTGTGTGAACCACCATATTTTGCTTTTTCTTTACATTTACATCCTCACATGCCATCTGTGCAATGTGCAGAAAGAGTGTGCTGGAGAGGGGCACCCATAGTTAAAGGAAACTTTACAGTTAGGTCTACTGTTAGAGTTGAAAATTGACTTCCACTGGATTCAGAAAGAAAGAAATTACAGTCTCATAGTGACAGAGATCCCTCCCAGTCTTTGGAGGTAAGGGTGAACAAGGAGGCTGTGTCATCCTTTGTTTTAAAAAGAAGGCATTTAGTGAAGAAAGGTGGAGATGAGAGACAACCTCAAGGAACCGCAAGAAAACAGAAAACAGCAGTATATGGGAGAAGACTGAATAATGGTCTGGGTTCAAGATGCTGACTGAAAGAGATGTAAAGTTACTATAAAGTGGAAGTCTCCACTGTCTGAATTTTGTGACCAAGAAAATAGGATTCTGACATTTGGTTTGTTTAGTTTTTGGTTTTTGTTTTTCTTTTTTCTTTTTTTTTTTTTTTTATAAGAGAATAAGCAAAAACAGAAGTGTCCTAATAGGCTTTTGCACTCAAATTTTTGGTAATAAGAGCAAGCCCATGTTTTAGGCACAGGCTCCAATGGAGAAACTCTGAGTTTGTGTTGTCAATGAAAGATGATGGGAGAAGGTTTGGAAGGACACCAGAAATTTCACAGTACGAGAGAAAAAAAAAAAAAAAAAAAAAAAAAAAAAAAAAAAAAAAAAAAAAAAGTGCAACACAAAGTCTGATTGATTACTTTATAGGTGTTACTGGAACAAAGCCTATGACAATAGCTAGAAGTTTCCCATAAAGGACCAAAAGCTGGATATGATCACTTATATTTTTATTGGACCAACAGCTAAAAATGTTCATTTTACAGAGCTATTTTGTGAAACTCCTATTCTCTCACGGTGAAAGATGTCAAAGAGATGAAAGGCTGACTTAAACCAAAGGTTTTCCCACAACACAGGTAAGAGACATTGGAAACTTTGCCCAATCTGGAGCCTTCTAACAGAGGTGATCTGTACCAAAGATTAAAAGAACTTTAAAAGAATATAAGGTCACAAACCCCAGTGGAATTGAATAATCATGATGAAGAACAGATTAGAAATTGGAGTTTTAATAATTTATCAGAGCTGTCCATCTATGACAATTCTATGAAATATATTCTCCAAAAAGAGATTTTTAACAAGACTTGTACAGTCCTTTTGTACAGTCCTTGTGCATGCATTTAGAAGCTTATTATTAGTCAGATGAACAGAACATAGCAAAGACATAGAAGAAGAGAACTTGTCTTGTTTCTCCTGGTCAAACTGACTGTGGACCTGTAGAGGCAGATATTGGGTGTCCAAACCTCACATATACCATGGGTTTAGGGATTTTCCTTGAAGGATCTCCTTAAAAGATGAAGTTTTCACTCACTAGAGGAGAAAGAAAACTAATCACAATGAGATTTATAGCAATTACTTTTCTGTGTCTAATTAAGAATTGAATTGCTGAGTAGCACTCCGAATAGGTGATACATTTATTGTGTGGGATGACAGAAATTGCCAATACTGCATAAAGTTATGGGAAAATGTTCTGTTAAATGCTGATCCTGTGGAAAAACAGACCCTATCCAAAACTGTCATCCATGCAAAAACTATTTGCACAGGGCTTGAAAATATCACCTGGCAAAGTGAAAAGGTCACTTGGCTAAGGTCACCATTGTGCAACATTATGCATTTTATGTGGGATAGGCTCCTTTTAGATTTAAATAATTCCTAAAACTACACAAGTCCAAATAATTATCTAGAGCTACTACTTTCCAGCATAACCTAACACCGATGGTGTCTAGATTTCTAAATTAATTTGTAAGAGATTTGATAGTTCCTCAAGCTACAGGTGTCCAGGAGAGGTTGGCAGCCTAGTCTCAAAAGACAGAGAATTATATTGTAGCCAGTTATGCCCCAGCCAGCCACCCTAACATTACTGCTTGTCACACTTAATCTTTGTATAACAGCCTTGTGATTAGAGAATTTATCTTGGAAATAGAAGACTTGAGTTCTAGGCACAGCTTAATGTTAAGAAATTTCAGTGCACATACTAATTAATCCCTAACTGAGTTTATAGGGCATTCTGAAAGACTGAATCTAGACATACATAAAAGCAACAGTCAGGAGATTTTAAATGACCTATGAAAGAGGATAACATGCAATTCCAAAAAAGTTGATGTTTTGTAAAAAAAGTATGATATTTAACGTTCTTTTGAGACATTTTGGAACGGAAAGAAGATACCTGTGTAACCACTTTGGATAACTCTGATGTCTTCAGAGGCATCTACTTCTTAATGTGGGAAGTAAAGCAGTTAATTTAGGAATATAAGCAACTATTTTAGGAGTATTGGACTGTCCCTGTAATAATGTTACTTTTAAAACTTAGATGAAGCTATCCCTGTGTTGAACAAACTGATTGGAATTTTCTAGTTTTATAATAGTTCAGATTTTTATTACACTGAAATTCTTTCATTTATTCCCTTCCACAATAACCTCCACTTTAAGGGTGAGCAGGACTTTGTTTTTGTTTTATGTTTTACACCTAGTGTACTGTTAGAAGACTTCTGCTGGTAAACTGACAGTTAAAAATTTTTCTTAATTTTTATAGGGAGCAGTGTTTAATTGTGTGGGCAGTCTCCAACATAGCAGGGATTCTGGGAAAACCTAAAGAGGAACCTTTCAGGTCAGGACTGTAGAAGGAAGAAGTTTAGAGCTATGACCAGGGAGGAAAAAAAAATCTTTTGTTCCCAAGGAAAAAACTGTGTTCTTAGAATCTGAGCATACATCCTACCATACACATCAAGTTTCCATTGTCAATTTCTTCTCCCAGATCTCCCAGGAACAACATCAGAAAAAAAAGCATGTTTTCTAGTAAGTCAGGTCAACATGGTAGTAATATGTTAACTACAAAATTATTTCTGGAGCTACATAAAAAGCACTTTACTGATTTTGACTGATTTTCTAACAGGTATTGAACAAAAAAAATTGAGTAAATTAATAGCATGAGTGAATCTATAAATATCTGAGGATAGATAAGACTCAAGAGAAACTCATAAAGGTTGAAAGTTTACAAGACAGTCCCAAGAGAACAAGCAAAACCCTAGTGAAGTGAACAGAAGTCTGCACAAGTACATGAGCCTATGGGAATTCTTTATAGAGGTAAGTTATCATGTTAAAGCTATAGAGGGTTTATTAGGGCTGTAATAAGTACCATTTGATCTTGTTACTTTAAAGACACTTTCGTTTTACTTTAAGTACACCACAGGAGATCTAATTCAATATTTATTGTAAGTGTCACAAATAATTTATGGAACAATGGTTCCTAAGGATTTGTATAATGTTTAGTGACAACTCTAGGTTGTAATCAAGGTCAGTTGTCTACTTTTCTTGTTCTGTTTTGACATTCACTATTTGGACATTCCCTTTCCCTTCAATGACATTCAAATTAGCCTATAATTAGAGGTACCAGGAGCACTCACTATTCAGTTGGCTTTTATGCACAACACTAGGAAAGCTGAGAGCGGATTAAGCAGCCTCTTGTAGCAACAAGTGAAAATGGCTTTTATAATTTTTATGTAAAGATAAGAAACAACTGAAAAAAATCATAGAATCATAGAATCGTAGAATAGTTTGCATTGGAAGGGACCTCTAAAGGTCATCTAGTCCAACCCCCCTGCTATAGGCAGGGACATCTTCAACTAGATCAGGTTGCTCAGAGCCCCCTCCAACCTGACCTTGAATGTTTCCAGGCATGGGGCATCCACCACCTCTCTGGGCAACCTGTGCCAGTGCTTCACCACCCGCAGCACAAAAAATTCCTTCCTTATATCTAGTCTGAATCTCCCCCCCTTTAGTTT
>NW_008795674.1:96288-98280 GCF_000699145.1 Aptenodytes forsteri | reverse complement strand
CCTTTGCCTTCTGCGGCTTGGGCGGTGAGGATTGAGCACTTGCCTGTAAAGACTGAGACAAAAAAGTCATTGAGTACCTCTGCCTTCTCCATGTCCCGGGTAACCAGGTCTCCCGTTTCATTCTGGAGAGGGCCCACATTTTCCCTCGTCTTCCTTTTATCCCCGATGTACCTATAGAATCTTTTCTTGTTGCCCTTGATGTCCCTGGCCAGATTTAATTCTATCAGGGCTTTAGCTTTCCTAATCTGATCCCTGGATGCTTGGACAATTTCTCTGTATTCCTCCCAGGCTACATGTCCTTGCTTCCACCCTCTGCAGGCTAATATTTGCACTTAGGTCCGAAGGAAAACAAATTTTGAGACACAATCCTTCTCCAACTAATTTGAAATACATTTCAGCAACCCTAGTTATCTAGAATCATTCAAATATGCCTATGCGAAGACCTGAAACAGTTTTGTCACAATATGTGCTATGTGTCCTTCAAGAAAAATAACAATTTTGATAAGTGGATTCCTAGCCCATGGAAAAAAGTTAAAATTTGTCTCTACTAACTGAGAAAAATCTTTTTATGTGTTTTTCTAGCAAGAACTATGCTTAAGCCTAATTAACTTGAAAAAATGAAACTAAGCCTTGTTTGCTTCATTTCCTGCATTTACTTTTTATCAAGAATTTACACTGACTTCTGTGTCTGTTCTTTTGAACATCTTAGGATCACTCCAACTCCTACTTCATTTGGGTACATACTATTTCAAATCATTCAAGGAGAACAAAAGGGAAAAGAAAGAAAATAAATCTTGGATCTAGATCCTTTTAGGTGTTTTAAACACCTAATTCTAGCAGATTTCATATTTGAGCAGAATATGACACAAAAATTTAAAATGTTACTGGAGAAGGCTAATAAGGTCCTACTAATAGTTATTTTAGCTGCTTTCCTAAAGAATTATCCAGATATGTATTTTTGTTTCTCATACTCTCTCATGAGGCTGTTGGCTAAATCCAATGTTTAAAGAAAGAAACAAGTTTCAGCATCCAATATCAGTCCTGTGTGAGTATATGCTATGTCTCACCAGCCCAACATTTTTACCCTCTTTCATTCTTCAGTAACAGGGAGCGTGTGTTGCAAAATTAATATTAGCTCACTTCTTTCTCCTGGATGAACACAATATTGGTGACTGAAGAAAAATTAAAAGTATGTATAAATCCAACATATTGTAACAGACATCTCATATCAGAGGCAAGAAAGCAGCTGAAACAGGTATACTTTAGTTTCACTGCAAGCGTGAGATTTGATTTCTTTGCTGTTCTTGAGAAAAAGATGATGGAGGAGGAATACTAATTAGGCAGTCACTTCCAAAAGTGCTACTCACATATAAGAAGTCAACTGGTTCAGAAATCAGCCTGATTAGTTTCTGTGTAGCTATTGTGTTTTCTTGTACAATTTAAGAATGATAACAGTTTTCAGTCAGAATATTCAGAAAAATAAGAAGGCAGTAAACTTGATTTCCCTTTTTTATAGATGAAGAAATTGATACCCCGAGGACCAAATAATTTTCCACGCAATCAAGTGGAACATCTGGGAATTGAACCAGTCTTGAACAAGAGAGATACCTTTTCTAGAAAATCAAATGTCCTGTTCCTTCATAAATTTACACAAATAAATGGGGCTGAACCTGTGTTTTGACTCTCCATTCTACAAGAATGTTCTGGTTTCAGCAGGAATAGAGTTGATTTCCTTCCTAGTAGCTGGTACAGTGCTGTGTTTTGGATTAAGGGTGAGAACAAAGTTGATAACGCACTGATGTTTTAGTTGTTGCTAGGTAGTGTTTACACTAGTCAAGGACTTTTCAGCTTCCCATGCTCTACCGACTGGGAAGGCTGGAGGTGCACAAGAAGCTGGGAGGGGGCACAGCCAGGACAGCTGACCCAAACTGGCCAAAGGGATATTCCATACCATGGGACGTCATGCTCAGCATATAAAGCTGGGGGAAGAAG
>NW_008795674.1:94322-95952 GCF_000699145.1 Aptenodytes forsteri | reverse complement strand
TCCCCCATCCCACTGTGTGGGGGGAGTGAGCGAGCGGCTGCGTGGTGCTTAGTTGCCAACTGAGGTTAAACCACGACAAAGAATCATGTAGCAACAATGTTGGCAATTTGTTTTTACTATATGTCTTTGGACTGACTTTAATTATCAACCACCCAAATAAAGAAATTCAAAGGGGTCCCTGCTGTCCTTTCGAAAGGAAAAATGCACAAAGGAACAAGAGAGAAGGTGCCTTAGGAACTGTCCCAGATGACTATTCCCCTCTGAAGCACCACCACAATTATAGTTGTTAATGTTGGTGCACAAAGACCATTGTCTAGCTCTAGAAGACAGTGATTCAGGTTGTTTTTAACAAAGCACCATGTGTACCATACAGTAATGGTAAATACAAATCATAAATGAAGGGGCTTTTGCTTTATGCCAGGAACCAACAAGCTTCTCCCTGACCAGCAAGAATTAATTGTGAGGGTTTTTTCCTTTAAAATGTCTTCTGTAATTCAAGTTATAATTATTTTTAGGGAGGTGTTAACTCTGTGTTATGAGTGTGTTCATAATAACACACCACCCTTCTGTCCTGTTAGTCCATGGGATAAGGATGTACCTCTTTGTGTTATAAAGTTCTCTCTTCTTTTATATTTCCTCTGTGCACAGAAGGCGGCTAAGAGTTGTGAGGAAAAGCAGTATACAATTATGTAATTGAAGTCAATTCCATATTATTCTTCTTACGCTCACCATACCACTGCTGCATTGGTAACTTCTGGTACAACTGGTTAACAATATTGTGACAGTGATGTGAGCTGGGCCTCAGTGTGCTAGGATTCCTGCAATGTCTGCTATGCCTTTCACAAGAAATGTAAGTAGTGATAAAGAAATGGTAATTCTCATAAGATTATATTTTACCAGAGAATAGATTGCATTTTGTATTACAAGGAAAAAAAATTGTTGTCTATAAGACACCTTTTCCAAATAGCAGAGGTCTGCTTCAAGCAGAAGGGCAAAAGCATTTATCATAATGAAAAGTATTAAGTAACAGAAATGCAGGGGTTGTTAGCTTCCTTCATAATAAAGAAAATTATTCTTCAGGCAATCCTGTCTCAGTATGACAGTTCAGCCTAGAGAGTTCCGGATATTCCATCCTATGTTCCTTCTACCAAACAACTGAACAAATAGGTTAACCATCGCAATCATGAACCTATATTTAAGTGCAAATATCTAGCAATAATTTTCATGTGTTGAAATTTGCCATGGGATTTCTATAGAAAAGATCCATTCAAAGTATATTTGCAAAGGAAGATTTTACATAAGATGATGGTACAAATTCATATACCTAGCTTTTGAGGTACACTACCTTGGTCCAGCCACTAGATTTTTCAGCTACTGCTATTTTGCTCCTTATTTGAAACCTTAGATTCTTTTATCATTCCTGTTCTTTAAATGTTGACATGATATCTTTACAATTTATAATGATAGTACATCTTTGTTTTCTTTATATTTTTTATATATATATATATATTTATAGATGTATATTTACAGTGAGTTTATGTTTTCTCTCTGGGATAATTATACTGTATTTTCCAGATAATCACATTTGCTCAGTTTATTATCTTAACGTTCTCTGAGCCTCAAATTTTTC
>NW_008795674.1:80019-94309 GCF_000699145.1 Aptenodytes forsteri | reverse complement strand
AGTTTTAAGTTTTACATAAGATTTTACTAGAGCACATAACGTAATGGATAAAATTTGACTTCAAAAGGGCTAAGTACTTTTAGAAACAAGGGCAAAATGTGGAGTTTGATTTTCCATAAGATTTTACTAGAGCATATAACGTAATGGATAAAATTTGACTCTTGACTTCAAAAGGGCTAAGTACTTTTAGAAACAAGGGCAAAATGTGGAGCTTTGATTTTCTAGAAAATCACTGTTGTGTGATCCACTATGAAGAATTACTAACTTGCAGTCTTCATGTTTAAAATCTTTATAGTCTTTATTTATATATTTGATTCAACATTATATGTTGTCAAAAGCATCTAATTATCCTGGCTGACACAAATAATGCTAGATAGCAAGTATAACAACAATTTCTGCATTTAAAATATTTTTCCATTGTCATTTTTTATATGTTAATATGTAATGCTTATTTGCAAAAAGAACAGTATAACAAAGTAAGAGACAGATTCAACCAAGAAGCTGAACTATTCTAAGTTAATATTCTCATTTACAATTCATTACTTGCTTTTGAACAAATTATGCCATTCACTGTTTTTTTTCTACTCAAATTTTCCTTAGAGCTTTTCATGAACATATTCATTGTAATAATTACATATCTGCAAACTCATTGTAGGAAAAATGCATTCTGTTCCTTGCTGCCAAAACCTACTATTCAGTGGTTATCTAAGTCATATTATCTATTGGTTGACAGGATGACCTTACTTACTTACATATAATTTCACTTGAAATATATTTTTAATCAACTAACCTTGTTTCATGAAAAAATTTAAAAGTACTATTAACCTAAAACTCATTTTCTATGAACATCATTTGAAACCAGACTTAGGTCTCATAAATTATTGATGAGAAAGAATAACTGATGACATAAAAGGCCCCCTAGTTCATTGAAATATTTGTGAGGAAGTTTTTACTCCTCTAATAATTTTAATTGAAAGGAAATTAAAAAAATATATAGGGACATTAAAAAAAAAGTAAAGAAGAACTATTCTACTCCCCAATGAAATTATTTAAATTCTATGTTGAATCTGCTTGCTTTTTCTGAAAGAAATTTTAATTTTTTAACAATTAGAAATTATTTCTATTAGGGCTATACAATTCAACAGAGTAACAAAACATTAAAAAGTCAAAATTAGTATCACGTGGCAACATATTTCCCATCCTATAATAGTCTGTCAACCAACCATCCTACCTAAACCCCTCAAACCACTGTGTTTTTTCCTGTCCTCCTTTGTACAGCAATATTTCTCTTCCCACTTGCAAAATTCTCTGCCTTGTGCTTTCCTTCCTCAAAAAAGAAACCAGTAATAAGTGTGCCCAGTAAATGGCACAGATGCAATTTCCTTCCACTGTTTTATAAAATGAAAGTACAGTGACTTACTGTTTCTCCTGGGAGGAACTGAGAAGCAGGGTTAATCTACCAGCTGTAGCACATTGTTTGGCACTGCCTCAGCCAGCCCTTCCAGTGAATTTCATCCCTTACCAACAGCCTTTTTGCTCAGCCAGTTGAGAAGCACATAATGCCTCTCAGTCCTTTAGGAAATCAGAAGCTACCTTATATTTCACCCGATAGCTTAAAGAAAACAGCTTTGGTGAGTATGGTTTGTTAGCACACTCTAAAGAATGCAAGAGAGAAATAAAACAATTTAACAGTTTTAGTATTGCCTCCTAACTGTGTACCTATTTTCATATACACTGGGAATTTTCCACTTTCCATAAATTCTCACAACATTCAAAGAAATAAACTTGAAACTACCCACATCAGCATCCTTCTTCATCCAGAGTTGGTGGCTTTAGGATAAATAACCCTTGATGGATTTCTTTTCCATGAATTTTTCTAATTGCTTTTAAAGTGTTGATAAACTTTCAAGATTCACAGAATTCTGTGGCTTAATTCCCAGCATGCAAACAAATATTTCATTTTACTTTCTTTGAACTTGTCATCTCCTAGTGTTATTTGCTCACTAAATGTTTTATGTCTCCATGTCACACTGTTTTAGACGTATCAGCAAGATTTTCTCTCTCCTTACGTTACTTTGCCATGCTGAAGAGTTCTAGTCTACATAGCTGTTTCTGAGAAGAAGATATATATTTGATCATCCTGACTGTCCTCATATTTTTCTAATTTGTTTATATTATTCCTGAAAAGGGGACCATATAAGTAGACAGTATTCAAGAAGTGGACTCGTATTGATTTACGTAATATTCTAGCAGTCTTCACAATTTTATTATGTAGAATTAAAACCCCTTGCACAACTGGCTCCATATTTTCTGTAAGAATACTTCTTGTATGGACAATAAACTATATAGAAACTGGTAATAAGATTATGAAAGAAGTATGACAATTTTAGTGGAGGCTGCATACACTAATAACAAGAAAATAAGCAAATCTGCATGCTATACAAATAACATCAAACCTAAAAGAGCAGAGAGAAGGCTGACATATTTTTTTAGACAGATTTCAGTGAAAATGTAAATACTTCAGACATTGAGATTAATAAATAAAAACATCCAGCCTTTTAAAACACAGGATTAGATTAACATTGCTTGGTGCTTTATTTAAAGATGAAAAAATGGGTACAGGAGCTGCTTATAGATACTTGCAAAGACTAAAATGAGAAAGAAGTGTAACTTAGCTTTGTATAAAACAGTATTAGTAAAGGAAAATATAAATATTTATTATGTAAAGTCTTTTAGACTGTGAAATAATGCAAAGGAAGTGACAGAAGTATGACTGTTTCAGTCATGTAAAACTAAACCAAATTAAACAACTACAAATAGAGATGTGATATAAAAGTCATACTCTTACAGGGTTGGATAAATAATTATTTTTTTTTCCAGCTCAAATTTCACTATTTCTGTGAAACAGGAGTAAAACAACCCTAAACACTCAACCTTCTACTCAACTCAACCTTCTAATTTTTTTCAATAGAAGTTTATATTATTTTAGTCTTTCCCTCTTCTTTGTCCCACAAACAAAATGTTTAAAATTATCATTAAAATGCTGAATAACTTCTACTAAACAGAGACTAAAAAACTTAAATCTTTCTGCAATTAGATTTACTATCCTTTATTTTTCAAATAAAACATTCAGTGCATTTAAAGACTCAACCTTCTAATTTTTTTCAATAGAAGTTTATATTATTTTAGTCTTTCCCTCTTCTTTGTCCCACAAACAAAATGTTTAAAATTATCATTAAAATGCTGAATAACTTCTACTAAACAGAGACTAAAAAACTTAAATCTTTCTGCAATTAGATTTACTATCCTTTATTTTTCAAATAAAACATTCAGTGCATTTAAAGAGAGAGATTTTTGCCTGTTTTGCGACAGATACCAAATTAGCAATTTTTATGGCATACATTCTCTGTGTAAGTTTAATTTGCCAGCCAAACTAGCTTTGGTGGTGGTGATTTTTTTAATCTATTTGTTTTAAAATTCACAAACTGATCAATTTTATTTATTTTTTTTTAAGAATTGGAGAAATTTTTCCTTCATAGCAAGTTATAACCTCTGCTGCATTGTTGGTTTATTGCTTCCACTGTTCATCCAAGATTTTATAGATGTGATATCTATAGAGGGAGCTAAGTGCAAGATGTCTCCTTATGTGCCTTGACTCTGACCCTTACATCTAGCACGCACAGTATCCTAGATTGTCTGTTATCCATCCATTTCATCAATAAAGCAGCCAAGGAGACCAATTCCGTATGTTGAAGTACTCTCTCAGTACAGGGCTCAGTCTGAGACTTCCCAGCTTCTTCTCTTAAAGTATCTGTTTTCCTTCTCCTCCTTTCAGGCTCCAAATTCTAAATACCTCTTTTCTTTCCCTAAACTACATCTGGAAAAAATAGAGAAACTTCTTTCTCCTCTCTTCTGTGGCAGACTCTT
Source organism: Aptenodytes forsteri (assembly GCF_000699145.1). Classification (NCBI taxonomy): domain Eukaryota; kingdom Metazoa; phylum Chordata; class Aves; order Sphenisciformes; family Spheniscidae; genus Aptenodytes; species Aptenodytes forsteri. The sequence goes on along the minus strand of NW_008795674.1, from coordinate 90,382 downwards.
AACTATACTTGCTTCTTATGACATCCAGTCTCAGGAGTGGAGTAGTAATCATGGGAAGACATGGAGTTTAGCACAGAATAGATCTTTAAGCAAGAAGTAGCAGTGGTATCAAATGCTTAAAGAGGTGTATTTTGGGCAAGTGAGTAAGATTATCTCTGACAGATTAATTCATAAAGTGTTTTTTGTGGGAGAATGTGGCCTAATTTTCTAGAACAAATAGAGGAAACTAATATGGAGAACATTTACATTGGGAGTTATAGGAGAAAATAAAGACTTATACAGAGAAAGGCAACTGAAAACCTATAAGAATGTTCCTCCGGACAAGCTCATTAGCCAAAGAAAATAATTCATATTCAGTGTAATTAATTTTCTGTTCCTCCGGACAATCTCATTAGCCAAAGAAAATAATTCATATTCAGTGTAATTAATTTTCTGTTCCTCTCCTCTGTGGTATGACCCCAGAAATCAGAAAAATACATAAAAGCAAGGGACCATGCAGAGCTTTGTACAGGTGAGATATAGCAGTGCATCCTTAGTTTAGAAAATTAAAGCTATTTCTTGTTTATTTGTTGCTAAGTCTAAGGCCAAGTCTGTGCAGCAGCTGACCTTGGTGTAAATTTCTAGGTTATGTAAGGCTTTAATTCTATTGGTATGAAGTGAAATGAGGTTTGGGGACTCAGTTTGAACAGGGAAAAATATGTTATGTTCCTTCCCATTCATGCCTGTGCTTTTCCAAACTTCTGTCAGGGTTGCTAATTCGTGTTAATTGATGCAGTTTTTTCCTGTTCATGATAACACTCATTGTGGATCTCCTTGCCAATCAAAAAGATCATAATAGAACATAATGGAAACTCTACTAAGAATAACCAGCCACTGCTGCACTTAATATCAGTAACATTTTCCTATAACATATGCTTCCTCATGGTGAACTAAAAGCTACAAAAAAATTGCCAGGAGCATCAACATCAAGAGGGATTTCACAAGTTCAGAGTGAAAAAGAAGCATATTGTTAATGTATAGAACATAGTACTGAAATGACATCAACAGAAAACCAAAACACAAGAGGTGATTTGTAAACTTGGGCCACTTTTATATAAAGAAAGAGTCATTGAAACTTTTCAAGTGATTGAATAATACACTAAAACTTAATTTCACAGCTCAGAGAGAAATAAGAGGTCTGATAGGATTTGGTAGCTTTTCATGCTTGGTTTTTTTCTCTTTCCTGTATATTTTAGTGCTGTGTACTGGAGACAGAACACATTTCACTCACTTTCTGGTAATTTGTCTGCCATGAAATGGTAATTTCAAGAAGACTATTACCTTCCAGGAAAGTTTTTAGTGAACCCATGGCACGTGTATCCTCTGTCTAAATGGTATTGGCATGGATGCCAGTGTGATACTGAAAAGCAGTTTTACAATTCCTGCCTTCACTGCACAGGTGCAGGGTACTGCTCTGTATCTCCTTGTGTGTGATATCAAATCTTTGGTCCAGTTCTGGCATGTGGTGAGTTGAAAGAAAATAAATATTCACCTGATGAAAGATGTCTTCCCCCTTTTCCTAAAGCTCCACAGGTCTATCAGTTCACTTTCTGAGAACTGCCATTACAAAGATGGTCCGTGGTTACAAGTCCAGATTTATAATCCTGCTCCAACATCTACAGCATGGCTGAACCACCTTGTAGTTATGCTTGGCCTGCCTAATCCAAGTTTTTAGTCAGAAATCATACCCTTTCCCTGAAATACAAATGCCATCATTCAAAAAAATCTCTTCCGCTGTTTCCCTGTAAGTAGCAGTGGCATTTCCCACTTAAATTACCCCAGCACTTAGGCCAGGAATTTAGGAATGACATTACATCTTCCTAGACTCACACTCAAAAGGAAATTGAAATGCATCTTGGAGACATCTAAAACATAGCCCTTCAGTGAGAACCAGTATCTTTAAAACACGCTACTCTTTCCAGAACCAGAGGTTAAGGTTATAAGATGGTATGTAACCCATTGCCTCTCCTCAACTCTGTAGAGAAACTAAGAGGTCATCATCGAAGAATGCAGGTCAGTAAAAGAACAAAATGCTGTGTTCCAGCCATTGACCTATAGCCCCTCTAAGAAATATGCAAATAAACTGTAAAAAAAAAAACCACAAACAACAAACAAAAAAAGAAATCCAACAGAGTTGAAGCAAGACAGTCTGACTTAGTTTTTTAGCTACCAAAGCTACAAGGGCTTGGAAGTCCTTTGGTATTTTTTGGCCTTGACCTTATAAATACCAGACTCAAGAAGTGCTTCATATAACAGCATGACATCAGATGATATAAACAAATGATCTGACAACACAAGTCAAGATTTTTTTTAATCTTTAAAGTTGTACATCCAGACATAACAGTCCTGCTCTGGAACTGATTGAGGGTGCACAGACACCCAAGCCCCCTTGGAACAGCTGCTACAGCAGGAGAAAAGATTTTGAACTCTCCAACTCTTACTAGCTTACTGAGAGGCAAACTAAGGTTAGAGGAGGAGTATGTGAAACAGTAGGGAGCACGAGAGAAGAACAGAGTACTGGATGAGGTCAAAGAAGCTGCCAGATCTTTGCCCTCACTGTTGGAAACCTTTTCAGCTGCTAGGAGCAAGTAAAAGTAACTAATCAGCTGTCTACTCCCTTCACAAGTCCCAGAGCAGCCTGTGGGCTGCCATCTGTGCAAAGAATATGATGATTTGAGCACCCTCTCATTAACCATCAAAAAAGTGTGAAGTAGAAGTCTTCCACTGAAACACCTTTCTGTTAAAAGCTCCTGATCTGACGATATTCTGCGTTTCAGAGGAACATGAATGTTTGACAAAAAATTGACATAGATTAAGAGGAATGTGCCATCAGCACTGATCCCTGTTTTCCTGCCTTGGGCTTTGGACAGTACTGGGAGGCGAGTGTTCAACAAGCTCTAATTGCACTGTTCTGTGTGATGAACAACTCCCAGTGAAGTATGTTGAACTGTCAATACAATTGGTCATATGTAAGTGTGCTGGTTTTGGCTGGGATAGAGTTAATTTTCTTCATAGTAGCTAGTATGGGGCTGTGTTTTGGATTTGTGCTAGAAACAGTGTTGATAACACAGGGATGTTTTCATTACTGCTGAGCAGTGCTTACACAGAGTCAAGGCCTTTTCTGCTTCTCACATCACTCCGTCAGCGAGTAGGCTGGGGGTGCATGAGGAGTTGGGAGGGGACACAGCTGGGACAGCTGACCCAAACTGGCCAAAGGGATATTCCATACCATATGACATCATGCTCAGCATATAAAGCTGGGGGAAGAAGAAGGGGACGTTTGGAGTGATGGCGTTTGTCTTCCCAAGTAACCGTTACGCGTGATGGAGCCCTGCTTTCCTGGAGATGGCTGAACACCTGCCTGCCGATGGGAAGGAGTGAATGAATTCCTTGTTTTGCTTTGCTTGTGTGCGTGGCTTTTCCTTAATAGGTAAACCTATTAAACTGTCTTTATCTCACCCCACGAGTTTTCTCACTTTTACCCTTGCGATTCTCTCCCCCATCCCACTGTGTGGGGGGAGTGAGCGAGCAGCTGTGTGGTGCTTAGCTGCCGGCTGGGGTTAAACCATGACAGTAAGTCACAAAAGCACCTTTCATAAGATCATAGTCTCATCCCAAGTGCCTGACACACAGGGGATACTATTAATAAGAAAAACATAGTAAATGTGGTCTGTCTAAAGCAAAGACTATATGCAGAATTGTTCACTTAGAGCAAAATAAACAAAATTACAGGAAGAAAACTAGAAATAACATGGTGAAATAGAAAAACACTATAAAAAGAATAGAATAAAATAAAAAAATTGGGGTTTGCAAGCTATCATTTAAAGTTACTTGCCCTTCCAAGAGACCATGAGACTGGGATGTCTAGACAGATCCTCTGGAGTGTGTTGGGGTGCTCTGTTTTATGATTCTTGCTTGCTGATTCCAGCAGCTGTGAGTGAAGGTCACTGAAGTCCGCTGTAAAGTTTTCTACTCAACTGGTTATATCTAAGACTTCAGATAGCTAGAATATGTACTAAATTGGAGTTTGTATTCACCAAAGAATGTACAAGTCAATCCTTACTTCCACTTGTCGATCTTCTTGGTAGTGACAGCTTTTAACTCTGTATGGGAAGTGCAGGGATTTTGAGCAGACACTGTCCAAAAGTATAACCAGCTGTAGCTGGCCAGTAGATATTGAAGGTGCACTGAAACCTGGAGAGTCTAATGTGAGAATCTGAAAGTGGGGAAACAGCAAGGTGAGTACAGGTGTTCATCTGGAAAGAGCAGCCCTACATGTATGCAGGTCATCCATATCTCGTTATAGACCTCTTGATAAGCATACACCAAGCCACTGAGGTGCTTTCTCCTTATACAGGGTATTAAGAATGTTTAGGAAGCAAAAAAAGGTTTGTGTGATCTCAGGGTTGACAACGCTTCTCAAATGGTGTAGGACCACAAGACGATGAGAACTAGCAAACAGTAAATTTTTGAAACTAAAGAGTAAGCTTTGCTTTTTCATATAAAATATGCCAGTAGTCAATGAGGGTCTGAGGGCTGATTGTGGCCCATCAGTACAGGAATATGGGTAAGCATTGTAAAGGTCACATCCACACATTAAGAGAAGTCAGAAAAGGAGAAGAGAAAAGAAGCACAAATACCGCATGCTTGGAAACTGAGTAATATATTCAGGAGTAAAACTAAGTTTACTGACTGATGCTCTACAAAGCTTCGTAAATCATATCAGGACAAAGAAAAAGTAATCGTGTCCAAATCAAATACTGACAAGGTAGCATAAGCTCTTATACAACACAGTAAACAAAGCTGAATTTGGAGGATCCATCAGCTCACTTCAGAGTCAGGATAATATAGTCAAACTAAGAACTCATTCAGAGAAACTGCACATATAGTTGTAGAAACATGCCGGTCCTTGATCTGCTATCCTTTGGAATAAAGCATCACAAATGCAGAAATTAGTAAATTAGTTTGCCGTTTTTCCATGTCCAGAGAAATTTACTAAAGACAATGTCACAAATTTCTTGCTGAACTTGAATACAACAAACTCAATACACACACAGGCAGTATCAGGATGTAAAATAAGCTATAATCTGCAGTCTGGTAGAACTTTAATATTACAAATGGGTATATATACTACTCACCTAGTAGTGAGCTAAAATAAATTTTTGAACCTGATACCTGATCCCATCCAAATAAAGGGGTATGGTACTGCATGTCTAGCAGATGTCATTTTCAAAGATCAAACTCATCTAATATAAGTAAAAGACAAGAATTATTATCCAGTTCTTTGTCATTAGTACAGTTAACAACTGGTAAGCAAATGAGCACTGGAGTCTGCAGTAAGCAGACAAGCAGAGTGCAGAACTAGTATGGCAATCATCAAGGCTCCCAGCTCTACATAGAAAGCTGATTAGACAATACCTAGAAGCAATTCAGGGAAGTTTGAAGGGGAGGTCCACACAAGGATGACAGTATGATGAATGGATATGTAGTCTTCAGTGATAGATTCAGAGTTGTACCCAGATATAAAAGAAAGGATTTACCTAAAGTGAATTTGCCCTCTCTGTGGATTAACAGACATGGAAGTGAAGTTTAGATTTCTCTGATTCATAAAGAGTTTAGTAGACTATTAAGACAACACCAATTCATTGCTATATTATTCTAGATGAGAAAGAACAATATTTCTCATCATACCAGAGTTGATAAGAACACATTTGAACATGAATTTTCAAGTCACTGTAAAGCATCTGTCTCCATTTTTGCACAAGGTTGGAACAGAAAAAGTTGCAGCACAACAGTGGAATCTGTGGAATTTAATGTATATTCCTGTAACATTTGAGGACCTGGAAGGGTAACATCAGTTCAGAAAGAATATGATCAGTCACTAAAGAAAATGATGGAATTAGTCAAGCAGAAAATATCAAAATCAGCCTAGATACAATCTGATTCATGGTGAAATGAAAATATGTAGGATATACACTCATTTCATGGATTCAAGCCAAATGACAGAAAACTGAAGTCTCTGTCATCAATGTAACCTCCACAGGACAAGAAACATTACAGAAGGTTCAGGATAAGATTAAATTTTATGCAAAGCACATGTTTTGAGAAGTATCTTTGACTGATCCATTGAGGCAACTGCTACATGAGAACATTGCTTGGCAATGTTCATGACATGACACTGAAGCACTACTCTGTAAGGCATCAGTGCTTAGACTCTCTGACACCAACATGTCAGTCACCATTCGACTATATACATCCAGAGAAGATTTTAGAGTTTGTCTGTAAGACAGAAGTCATCTCATAAGCAAGACAATTTCTGAATGAATTATGCCCAGACTGAGAACTACTTACTAAGTTGTTTGTCACAAAAGGTGCGCAAATGGAGAAGACTGTAGTACAGTCACATCACAATCTATGCAAAGCAATACCATCTAAAAAAATCTCATGTAAGCTGCATCATATTTTGATTTAACTGCAAAAATATTTGTAAATGTATGTTATCTCCAATACCAAAATGTGATTTTTTAGATGCTACATAGAACTGCAGTGAAACATATCTCAAAAACAGGATGAAATTTTACCTCCAATGTGATCTAACTGTACCCAAAATAATTTTATGAAACACAGAAAGAGAGATAACGTAATTTAAGCTTCACATAAATTTTTTTATGAAGATTGCCTTCACAGAACATAATGGGCCATGGAACATAATGGGCTACAGAGGATGCTATGGTATTCTGACTGTATAGAAGATTTGTTGATGGTAAATGACAGAAAAATTATTTTGAGAATATTGAAAAAAGCAGCACCAATATCAAATCAAAGTATTTACTTGCCTTTAGAGTGAAGGCATTCAGAAAGCAAGAGCTTGAGTGGTATGCAAAATAATAACTAGTTCTGAGACTACAAAGGTCAAATAACCAAAAGGAAATGTAATCGTTTTGCAAGACTGATGAAATGTGAGAAAGCTGCTGGCATTTTGGCGAGCACTTATGGTGTTATTTTTTCCAAAACTCATTGCATCTACAAGACAACTCAGCATAATTGGCTGTTCCTGAACTAAAGGCTGCTTTTGCAAGATTGTGTCTTTAAATAATCATGAATTAGACATAAAAGAAGGCTCTGCTGCTACTTATAAATTTGGCAGTTGGAGCCATTAAAAATGGTGGTAATGATGCTACTCCCCTTTATAAAGAGATTTATGGTGTGTTGATGACAAGTGTCACATTACACCAAGGTATAGTCAGTGTTCAAATGATCGGAAATTTATTATCCATGATATGAAATAAATTGATTTTTAATGGGTAAATTGGCCCTTTTTTTGGATCTGTGCATTTCCTGTTCAGATAGTTTAGAAGAACTACATCCTTTCACTCAAGCCCTTAGAGAATATAAACTTGCATTTAGTTGGCAAAGACTTGCAGAAGCAAAGGCAAGAGAGGGCTAATAAGAATTAGAATAAAAACAAATACAAAAGCCAGTGACTAGGAGAGCCATAACAGCTATAAAAAGAAATGGGGCCAGAAAGGAACTGACTAAAGACAATTTTTCCCAATTTTGTGATGCATGAGATTATAGAATCAAAGAATCATAGAATAGTTTGGGTTGGAAGGGACCTCTAAAGGTCATCTAGTCCAACCCCCCTGCCGTGGGCAGGGACATCTTCAACTAAATCAGGTTGCTCAGAGCCCCGTCCAACCTGACCTTGAATGTGTCCAGGGATGGGGCATCCACCACCTCTCTGGGCAACCTGTGCCAGTGTGTCACCACCCTCAGCGTAAAAACTTCCTTCCTTATATCTAGTCCAAATCTCCCCCCCTTTAGTTTAAAGCCATTCCCCCTTGTCCTGTTGCAACAGGCCCTGCTAAAAAGTTTCCCGACATCTTTTTTATAAACACCCTTTAATTGTCATGGGAATATTGTTATGGTCCCATATTCTGTATTAAACCAAACCAAACCAAACCAAACACCTGGGAGCTGGTATGAAACTTACATTCCCAAATAATGCTGAAATAGGAGTATATAGGAACTGCTTAGAGATGTAATTATACACAGGTTTATTTTATCCTTATCTACATATGATAAAAAATCAAACAGGGAATAAGCTCTGTTTCATGGAAAAAAATTCACACTAAAACTTTGTTTCAATATATGATGTCAAGGGAATAAAGGATTCCAGCGCACGAATAACTGGATCAGGACATAGAAGTTCATGTCATTTAAATGCATTTAAATGCATTTATTGAATAACTCAGCCTACTGAACAGTTTACTTGATGTCTCTAATGATGAAATAATTTTCACTGACTCACTGGTTTTCTCCCAGATTTTGGTGCCTAAATGTCAGCAACTTATGCGGTCCAGTTCACCCTACGTCTCCCTTAAGAAGCAGCACAACTAATGACGAAACCAATTTTAATTACGCTAACAACAACTTTTTGTTTCCATATATATAGAATTTTCCCTTTTGCATGCACTGTTTTTGAAGGCAACATAGTGAAAACTGAAAATATCTTTTTCACAGACTTTGTGCTTGACATAGAGAAGGGAAAGTAAATCTATGTGCTTACTTTTGTAAGTAGGAAGCCTCATACTTGTTTGAAAACTATCTCTATTAATTGTACATTGGCTGTCAGAACACTCCTTGAATTAGAATTGTACAATCATAGAATAATTTAGGTTGAAAGGGGCCTCTCAAGGTCACCTATTCCAGTCTTCTGCTCAAAGCAGATTCAGTTGCACCAGGGAACTCAGGGTTCAGCCTACGTTTAAAGCTCCAACAATGGGAATTCTGCAGCTACTCAACTCTGACTTTCCTTTTGGTGATTTTTTTCCCCAATATTTAATTGGAATTTCCCTTGTTGCAACTTTTGTTCATTGCCTCTTTTCATATTACTTTGTATTTTCTAGAAGACTCTAAATACATTTTCTCTAGAACAATCCCTTAAGTAGTTGAAGTCAGCAGTAACATCTACCCTGAGACTTCTCTTCTTCAGGCTGAGCAAAATCAGCTCTCTCAGCCTTTCCTCTTGTATCATGTGTGTGCTCCAGCTCCTGACCATATTGGTAGACCTCCACTGGATTCACTCCAGTATGTGGATGTTTTTCATTTACTTGGGGAGTACATGAGTAAAGTTCAGCCTGGGAAGAAGGTGGAGTGGGGGGAAAGTGGTTTTAGGTTTGTTCTTATTTCTCGCTATCGTACTCTATTATTAATTGGCAATAAATTAAATTAATTTCCCCAAGTTGAGTCTTTTTTGCCAGTGACAGTAATTGCTGAGTTATCTCCCTGTCCTTATGAGCTTTTCCATCTTATTTTCTCCTCCTGTCCTGTTGATGGAGGCAGAGTGAGAGAGTGGCTTGGTGGGCACCTGGTGACCAGCAAAGGTCAACCCACCACAACATGTGTGAAGGTTAACAGGATGTTTGGTGACTCACCGTTTGGTTCTGGGACTATGAGGCACGAAGGCAGTCCAATGCTAGCTGGCACCAACTGGCTTATGGGGGAAAGAGTCAATCCCTGCAGGACTCCCTATGGCAGTACTGCCATGAAGTAATATCATACGGAAGAAACTTTTGTTACTTGCAAGTGTTTGTGCTTTTCTGTGCATTTCAATATATAACAGCAACACCAAAAAAAATCTGGAGGCACAGCAATATCATATAAAATCCCCGAATGAGGAATCTTCTTTACTAATGCTCATCCATATTAGTAAATACCTTTAATAGACATCTCTGACACATAAGTCTGTTTCATCAGGAGAAGGTCTACATTAATATTTATATTTAAGAGAACAAAAGGGAGAAATAGAGGAATGATTCATATGAAAAACAAAATACAGATATAAAAATGGAAAAAAAATCATGATAAGTAAGACAACTAATGCATGATGTTGCTACTGCTGCAAGAACCCAGGAAAACATGCCTATTTATCTGATAACAAAGTAAATATGGAAATAACAAAATGAATCATCAGGGAGGGAAACAGTTGTAGAAGAGGTAAGAAAGCATTTATGCAAAATAACAACAAACAAACTAAATAAAACAAATCACACACAGATAGTCACATAACTTGCTGCCTTTGAGAGATAAAAAAAATAAACTATTTGTACCTGTTGTTGTTCAACCTGGCAGGCAGCTCCACACAGCTGTTCGCTCACTCCCTGCCCTGCACAGTGGGATAGGGGAGAGAATCGTGAAAAAGTAAAATTTGTGGGTTGAGATAAAGACAGTTTAATAGGACAGAAAAGGAAAGGAAAATAATAATAAGAAAGATAAAATAATATACAAAATAAGTGATGCACAATGCAATTGATCACCACCC
>NW_008795674.1:68903-77467 GCF_000699145.1 Aptenodytes forsteri | reverse complement strand
GGCAGGGCATGAGAAGCTGAAAAGTCCTTGACTAGTGTAAGCACTGCTTAGCAACAACTAAAACATCAGTGTGTTATCAACATTGTTCTCACGCTAAATCCAAAACACAGCACTGTACCAGCTCCTAGGAAGAAAATTAACTCTATCCCAGCCAAAACCAGGACATTACCCTAGACAAGGGCAGAATTCTAGAAATAGGGTACCCAGGCTCCCCAGTTTTATAGGGAAATATAGAAAAGGAAAAAGATTACAGTAGAAAAGCTTCACAATCATAGTAGGGAAACATAAAGCTGCAGCTTTCTGCCACTGATAGTAATCATTTTTAATCACTAGTAGTAATCAGAACAGGCGTATTTTCTCAACACAATTGCAGTATATATTTTGATTGATTTTAGGCTTACTTCTTACACTCTGTAATTTGATCTCATAATTCCTGCTGGTAAGAACAGTGTTGCAGTAGACTTTTGTGTTGATGACCCTGAAAATTTACCTGTGAGTACACAATGGAAAAAAAGTAGGAAGAGTCATTTAAAGAAATCATCTGTGTATTTTAGTGGGAAAAAAATAAAGGTCTCAAATTAGATAAAAACATACTCTTAAAGACAGAAATGAACTGTTTGTTGATTTCTATTAAACATTTATTTTGGTTATTTTGTTATTTTTGCATGAATAAAAAAGAATAGATAACCTGCACATATGTTTTGATTTACTTCAGCCATTCACATTTATTCATGAGCATAATAAATGAATTGACCCCCCCCCCCATTACTGAAGAGATTAATTATCAGTAATTTATGAATAGAGTTTTATTACACTGATTATGGTTTAATGGATTTTATGGACATAGTTCTACCGGTCAGCCTCTTTTTTCTGCTCCCTCCATTCAGCAAGACACTAACTCCCTCTGCCTCTTCTCATTCCCTCCATACTCACAGTAATTATTTTTCAGCCAGATCATCTCCCTGAACTGGCTAACTGCACATTCACATGTGTGTTAGCGCAAATTGGGTGTGGGGAAGTGGAGTTGCATAAGCCCAGATTCAGATTGGTTTAAACTTTCATGAAACCCCACCCTAAACGCTCAATACTGCAAACAGAATCAACATTGTAGTATCAGTATTGCCAAATTCCGTTTTATTGCTTGGTGTAATAACTTAGTTCATTTGCTTAGTCTACTTTGAGTACTTTCATCTGCATTTGAGCAGTACTGGCTGGTACAAATATATCTGTTTAACATTTCTATCAGCTCACCTTCCCCTGGAATTAATATTGCATCTAAGAATATGACCTATGACATGGACAATTCTAATCCAAAATATTCCCTTTTACATGGTCATTCAGGCCTACAGATGCCTCAACTCTAATTCATCTCTTTATTTTGAACTTAAAATATTCTTAGATACCTATAATTTTGCCTCAGCACATCACTAGAAACGTCGCAGCTTTGAAAGGTTCAGTGTTTAATTAACACTCAACATCACTGGGATTCATAATTCCTCCTTGTGGAGCTTGAGCCAACAGGCATCCCAGCGCACACTTTAATTCAAAGTTCCATTTCTCACAACATGCAGTGCAGTTAACTTTAGCCTTACAATATTCTTATATACATGTAACAGAATTATCCTGACTAGCTTCCTTGCTTTCTTCCTTTAGGGGCTCGTACTTGTCTATCTAGTAATGACCCCTGTCTCGAAATTCCTAAGTCTGACTGTACATTTACCTTTCTCACATTTTAGCAGTTTTCTCAGAAGTCTGAGCTAATGTTGCACAGCTTGGCCATATCAGAGCTGGGCCTTGAATCCTCGCAGCACAGGGACCTAAGCCTCTCAAGAGTTGTGGGGGACCCTGTAGCTGGGGTTGCAGAAAGAAGGGCGCAAAGTGTCAAATGAAAGACCAAGTCACGTAGAGCATCAAAGTAGTGATCCATTACTCATGGATCAGCATGCCATTTTCACACTTCTGTTGCAGGACCCCATGGCAGTCACAGTCAACTGGTGGAACTGTCACCCTTTTTCTTGAAGGGAAAGAATCCCAAAAATGTCTCCAAAGCTTAATGTTTCATTTTAAACTAGAACTGCACAAATATTTAAATGGAGAAAAGAATCTGCAAGCAAAACCAGAAAACAGTTCTACTTTCTGCATCCCTACATGTTCAGCCCTTCCCTCTGGTGAATAGTGACTGGAATGACTCCCTCACCCAAAACAAACTCTATAAAATCCCTTCCAGACTCCTGAAAAAGTTTGGGTTTTTTTTTCCTCCATTCTGTATCTAAGACTTTAGCATGAATTGTCTCTTAGTCTTCACAGATGCTGTAGATAGCAAACCTGCTCCACTGAGCACGCTCAGCTATGGCAGAAAACTCCTTCCATAAGCCTACCTCAACCTTTTTAACAGGCTACCCAGTATTTATCCAGAAACCGAAAGCAAAGTCCATAGTTCTATTACCTTTCATGCTGTATTTAAAAGGAAATAAATTAGTTTTTCTCAGAAAAAAAGACAGAGTTGTAAAAGCTTACTTTCAAGACAGTTTTAGACTGTGGATAGAAGTATTGCATTTAGCCTTGAAAAGCTCTTTTCGCCTCAGAGACCAGTTACTATCCTCAGTGTCTATTATCAACTTCCTTTAACCACGTTGCTGTCTTGTAGATTTTACTGCAACATGCTACTTCTCCCCTGCACTGCAGAGGGGTTTTGGTGCATAAAATCGTGTTCTAAACTGCTCTACGGCTAAGCCGATGCTGTGACTAACTCTTACCGTGCTCAGTCTACTCCTAGGCCCAGATTTAAATGCTGTCTGCACTGTTACATTTCTTTCAGCTGAAAGCAGTACTGATGAAGGTATTCTTGGGATCACTTCTATTTAGAAAGTTAAAATTACCTGTATATTCCTCTCACATTGAAATATAGAATTACTCCTCCAAGGCTCAAATTCTAGTCTCAGATTGACTGTATGTATTTCTATATAACTCTCTCTCTCTATATATAAAACTATAAAAGTTATATTATACCTATGGATAGGTAAATCTCTGCTTTTCTGCTTTTATATTTCAATTTTATGCAGCTTCATCAGTCCATATCACATTAAAAATGTATATACTTGCATGATTTGTTGGTCTTTTTCTTTTTTTTTTTTTTAATAAAAATACTTCTCCTATGCTAATCTGTGATAGGTCAGCCAGGTTTTCAAAAAGCTTTTACATGTACTAATCCCTTTTTAGGAACTTCTTTATTTTAGAATCATATTTAGGTAAATATAAAAGAGCTTCTGCACGTACTCATATTTTTAGGAAGTTATGCCTGCCTTTAAAAAGTCATGTTCAAGTGACTTTTTCTTACTTGCTTTTTATTATCTCCTTCTTCATATTAATGACATAGGTTTAAAAGTAACTGTTTGTTAACCCAGAAAACTGATGGATTAGATATCAAGGGAAAGTACAGTCAATACAGAGTCAGGCTGTGATACAAAAAAATCTTGGTTAACCTTGCAAATCGGGAAAAGCAGAGTTATCCCGAATACTGACAAGCTTTCAGCTGATGAGCTGAAGACAGCCCATTAAAACCTGGGTGTGTTACTTACCATAGGATGCTTATGAGCCTCTCCAGTGTGTGACTGCAGTCAGGGAAAGGTAAATGAGATTTAAGATTTTCACGCATGAGGTATTTCCAGGAGACATGAGAATGTTATTGCACAGGACTGAGCTGAAAACTTGTTGGAGTATTGCACAGATAAAATCTACCAGCAGATATAGGGAAGGACAGCTAAGATGAAAATAAAAATGTAGAACTTCTCCTATAACAAAACAAAAAAAAAAAGTCCTTGACTTAGGTAGAAGAAAGAGGAGAGGGAATATCAATAGTGTTTGTTTAGACACTGAAACATTCGGCAAGAGGAGACCTATCAAAGCTAAAGGATAAAGTTGTCAAAAGAAGAAAAAAGTATAATGTGAGCATGAATAAATTTATGTTGTTAATTAGTAATTTCTAACTATCAGAACAGTCAAGTATTGGAACAGCTTTTTATTAGGAGCAGTGAAGGACAAAAATCCAACCACCTTCTAAAATGAAGTTTAAGAAATGTACAAAAAGGCTTATACAAAATGTCTGCCTTCAATAACAGGGAGCTCAAGTCACTGACCCAGCAGCCTTCTAGCCCTGAGTTCCCAAGTACAAACATTTTTTTTAGTTTTAAATTAATATAAAAGAAATTGCACTTTAGTCCAGATCCTATAAATCGGATTTTAATATTTGGCTATTTTATAAATACATAAATTTCCTTTAAAATAGTCTTTAGTCTGTAAGATATTTAGAGGATCTCGCAGCAACTAGTGATAAAATTGACTTCCCTTGATTGATACACTGAAAGTGACCACATAGTACATATTAGTTGGAGCCATTTTAATCTAGTTATCACTATGACATTTTTCAGAATAACACTACTTGACATTTACAGTGAAATATGCTATTGTTTCCTTATGTTCATTCTCTTTATAGCCATTTTTAGTCTGCCATCATAGTAAGACACACATTGTATGTGAACTTTCACTTGTACAGTAATTTCCTTTACATTTGATAACTTTTGCAGTAATCTTTGGTATTAGGAAAGACAGAATTTTTATTAAACCTAGCCCTCTGTCAAGTATTGTTTCAGTTTCTCAGTATGTGTACAAAATTTTTGATTACATGAATTATTACTACTGTACTGAAGATGTCATAGTAAAAGGATAATATGAGAGGGAGAAGTAGTTTTGGAATTCTGTCAAGTGCTACAAATAGAAAAAATAGAACTCATTTAAAATTTTAAAAGCTGTATAACCTCAAAGTTAATCAATCTTTCTAGAATGTATATATTTTCATTTGTTCTTCCTCACTTTTAAGGACCAAAAATAGAGATTCTCTCTGGATGTAGTAGTTCGAGGGTCTGCAGAAGTATGACTATTGCTTTATGGATTTTTGTTGATGTTGTTGTTTTTATTTACTTGGTGAACAGCTTCATTTTGCAATTTACCAAAGACTAAATATTTACAAATGTACAAGTGAGCCACAAGTTTTGCTTCTTTTAGCAGTCAATTCTGTATAAACTGAAAGCATCAAATACCTTACATATTTTTGTGTGCAACCTAATAGCCTTCCTAACCTTCTAAAATAGGGACTCAGATGTAGTTTGGTATCTTATGTACATTATTGTTCCAGTTTTATTGTAAAATTTGTCCAGGAATTCTACATTTACCTGTACTAATCTGTTTTTCTTGAAGAGAAATCCAGCACTGAGTTACATATGAGTTGCAAGGAAGCCTATTAGCATGCTATTATTAGCATTACATCAACAAAGCTCTTGGCTGTCCTGTCTCATACCAAGGTCCCCAGTATAAAAAGGCTGGATGCAGTATCTGTCAAAGGGGCAATAATTGGCTCCAAGTTTTCCAGCATAAGAATAATATATTACAGGCTGTTTCTTGCTGCTGCTTCTTTCCTTTGGGATATCGTGAGATATTTTCAGTCATCATCCATCACTGGCAATTGCTGTCTCTTTCTGGATGTGTGATTAACAGACATAGGCAATGTTGCAGAAATAGAGCAGACTATGCAAAACCCAGTAGAATGATTTTTGAGCCAAAGTATCTGTTAGCACAATTCTGCCAGTTACAGTCTGAACAAAAACTTTCTCCTTTTTTCAGAAAAATTCATTATACATCTTTGAAAGTCCCAGAAGCCCCTGGATCTTTTCATACTTCCAGAGTGTGGAATCATCATCTGTGCTTTGTAAATCATAACTGTACACACAGACAATACCTTCTATGAAAATTTGTTTGGTCATTAAATATAAGGTTTTCTTAGGCCCCATTATTTTACTGAGATAAAGAAAAGTCTTTAACTTCTCCTTAGAAACAGTCGGTGATTTTCCATGTTCTTCTCTTTAATTGCTTTGTAGTCCAGCCTATTGATCAATTGTTTACTCACTCTAATTGGCAGATTTTAACTGCAGTTTTGGAGAATTCAGATGGAAATTATATAGTTAAGTCCTTCAAAACCCGTGATACTATATTTTTATTACTAAATGGGTAGTATAACCAGTACTTTTAAGTAACTTAGTAAATGACTTTTTAATATTAAATTAGTCTTGTTACAAGTAAAAGATAAGATGTTAAGCCAGATAATTCACAATACATCAAACGAGTTTGAGCAACGAATACTGTTCAGGCATTCTGATACATTAGTTTACTGGGTGTTTGAAGGAATGAACTCTTTTGATATTGAAACAAGTAACCATTTCAACAGATATTTTTGGAAGGATTTTTTTTTTTCCCCTCCCTGGAGTTATCATGAATAGTTTCTCTCTATTTATTAATTTAAGAGTTAGGAAAGAAATTCACCTCTGTGAAACTCCACTGCTTTAGATGATATTTTTAGTTCATTAATTAGAAATTCAGATGTGCATGCTAATACTCTCCTAATTTTATTCTTCCCCAGCTAATTAGTTGAATTCCATTGCAATATAAAAATACCACATTTCTGACAATATCTCACTTTATTGTCATGCCTTCCTCCTTTCTTGTCTCACTGCCATATCACAACCATTTCCCAGCTCTTCTCCTTTCACTTCTTACCCTTAGCTTGCCAGCTAATTGTAATTAGCTGTAATTGTAATTAAGGACATCCTACTTCAGTATTTAAATTTCACTGCTCAGTACAAATCCCCCTCTATCTTTTTCTATTGCAGTTCAACTTCTTCTGCAAAGCTTTCACTGTGTTTTTTTTAATTTTACATTGCACTCCCCTTTGTATCTATAACGTAGGCTTTGTCCTGAGCTGTCCAAATAACTGTTGTTTGTCCCTTAAAAAATCAGTAGTGTCTATTTCTAGCTCTTCAGAATGCTTCTCTTTTCTATCCAAATAAATGTTAAGTCCTGTAAATCTTAACTTTGAATACACAGTGGGGAAAAGTGTTGTAGTCTTGTGAGTAGGGACTGTTAGGCGTTGCCAAATCTGGTAGTCCATCAGAGGTGAGGCTGCTGCAGCTCCCTGTCTCCAGGTCCAGCCAGTAGCGAGGATGAGCATGTGTTCCCAATAGGCACACATGCACACAGACCCACAATGCACATGTATGCATGCACACGGATGGCCACACAGAGCAACACAGACAAAAAGAAAGCAGCAAAAATGGCCTGATCCTGTTATCCTCTCAGGCTGATCAAGATAAAAATCAATAATGGAAAATACATATGTATAGATAATACAGTTTCCTCGAGTAGCTGGCCTTAGACTTTTGCCCAGCAGCTGGCCCCTGGATCTATCAGGTCTTCCCAGTTGTCTCATGCACAGACATACAAGTGGGTCTTTCCAGTAGCTGGTCCAGACCTATGGACCCACCAGGAGCTGATTGTCAGACTCCTGGCTTCTCTGGTAATCTGCTTGCACCGTGGTCCCTCCAGAAGCCAACTCTTACATCCTCTGTTCTTTTCAGAGATCTATGGTCTCTCTGACACCTGGCTCCCAAACTTTTCTTTCTACTCTCTGGGTAGTCTAGCCTGATGCTCACTAGTGAAGTGCCTACACACACACTACATACACACTCTGGTCTCTCCAGCTGCTGCACCACAGACACACAGACTCTGACCCATTGTCTGACTCCAGTGGCTGCACTCAGACGCCAAACATACACATGCGTGAAGAACAGAGAGCCCTCAGACAGTTAGAAATGGAGTTTAATAAGAAGGCAAGACAGATTGCAGCATGGCCAGACAAGTGTGCTGGCCTGTTTATGTGCAACCGCCCCTTTTATCCCCCTTTCCCTCTATTTTACCATGCTTGTTCCTCCTCAAAGCACCTTAATCCTTCCCTTTCCCCACCTTTGTTTCCTCCTTTAAGCATCCCATAACAAGTCTCGCATAATCCCAGGACGCTCTTCCCAGCATCCCATAATGAGCTCCAACCCCCAGGGCGGGGATTGCCCAGTCTGTCCAGTGCCCCAGAGAGCAGTCCCATGGTGCTGGGTCTCATCCTGCTGGTGGGGTTGATGGTCTCTGGGACAGCCCTGGTGGGGCTGGGGCAGGGGCTCGTGTCTCTGACTGGGGCACTGGGCCTCCCCCGCTGCCCTCTGCCTCCGCACTCCTCTGTGTGCGGGGCTGGGAAGGTGAGCCTTGTATCACATTTATCATGTAAGAGCAAATTTTCACTAGCAACTTCCCCATCACCTATATAGCAGATTTAAACTCAGTGAAGGAAGACTCAGACAGCTAGCAGTGTGACTTTCTGTGCAAGGCAAGTGCTAAATTCAATCCTGTTCTGAGATCTTGGGCTTTGTTGTTGTATTTCATTTCATTGGGTTATTCAGACAACACACATATTACAGAAATGAATTTCACATGTTGAGAGGCAGACCTCCTCAGGATAGGATACTCGGCCCCCCGAGCTGGAAGACAGGGACGGCGAGCAGGATGAACCCCCCATAATCCAAGAGGAAGCAGTCAATGACCTGCTACGCCACCTGGACGCTCACAAGTCTATGGGGCCAGATGGGATCCACCCGAGAGTGCTGAGGGAGCTGGCGGAGGTGCTCGCCAAG
>NW_008795674.1:39410-67607 GCF_000699145.1 Aptenodytes forsteri | reverse complement strand
CAGGGAAGTGGTTGAGTCCCCATCCCTGGAGGTATTTAAAAGATGAGTAGATGAGGCACTTAGGGACATGGTTTAGTGGACATGGTGATGTTGAGTTGACGGTTGGACCCGATGATCTTAGAGGTCTTTTCCAACCTCAGTGATTCTATAATTCTATGAGTGATTTTTAGGTTACAATTTCTGGAGATAGCTTTCTTTTTATTGTACATACACTACATACAGTGTTTGAAATATGATTAAAAAACATAATATACCACAACCACATTCACAATTAAGATCTGTTCCTAATTAGCTCCTAATTTGAAACAATGGATGAATAGATACGTTATCCTTTTCATACTACATATATGTGGTTTTAATCCTTCATGAATGTTAGAGAAGATTCTGCAAAATCATAAACATGCTTGCAAATACCTCTCAAGAGTTTACACATTTTGTGCTATTTTACTGTGGTGGCAGCAACAACAGTGGTCTTTTACAAATGTGTATATTTTTATACATGCTGTTAAGTGTTTCTCTTTGCAATAAAATGTGCTATTAAAAAAATTTTGAATTTTTATATTGTTGAATTACAATTGCTGGCTTATATTTTTCTACATTGTCCTGTATTTAGCAAGGAAAATGCAATATCAAAAACAAACTTATAATAAAAAATACATATTTTTAAATTATCTGAGCAAATAGTCAACCTACTGTAGTGCAAAATATTTAGATAGTTAAATTTGCTTAAATTATGTTCACTTCAAACATGTAGACTTTCTGCAAATATGATAGTAAAGACCTTAATTTACTCTTTCTGCATTCTCTTATGGGTAATAAAATTTATGTGGTGATACAAGTGAAAACCAAATTTGAGCTAACACATTGAAATAGAAAAACAGTATGTGTTACCAGTGTTCATAAAATCTAGTCAGCATAAATTTGGTTCTGAATGTTTACTAGCAAAAAAGCACCTACACAACATGAGTAGAATCCAGCCCTCTCTAAGAGGTTTGTATCACTGATCTTACTAATTTCCATGTGGTTTACTGATTGAACTGATAGACTCTGGCATAGAAATTCCAAAAAGTAATTAAAATTATGAATAAAACCAAAACTGTAATCTGAATAATGAAAAGGTGTTAAAAACAATTGCTAGAATAGTTATACAGTAGTGTAAGCCTCTTAATATTTGACTGTTAAGAAAATTGTTCAGAAGGGGAATAGCGATTAAGATTTCTAAAATTAAAGGAAAAAAAATCACAAAAAATACAACGCAAGAAATTATATGATTATGGTCTCAGACAATTATTTCAGGGAGATTCCAGCAAATAGTGTCTGTGTGCTTTGGGGTTTTGCTTTGTTTGTTTTCCCCAATGTGAAACTGCCCTTGTAGAACCATCTGTAATAACACCATCTAATGGCTTTACAGGTAAGTTTCAATAAGCATTTTCTGATGTCAATGGACTATAAAGTTTTCTGCAATAATAGACCTAGAGCGTCTGTTGGAGAAAGGGTGTAAATCTTGCAAGGTACCTTTCAAAACTAGGGTAAAGAGCAATCCGAACACATATGATAGCTATAGAAATTGATATTTTTCATCCATTATCTCTGAAAAAGTTTCAGGACCATGAAAGGTAGTTTTTCACAGTAAACAATTCAATGACCTTTAGATTTCTATTTGATCATAAATTTTACAGTGTTTGGCTTCACTTCTATCTGAAATATTTTAACTTTCTATTATACAAAAGTTTTAATATTGTTCCAGTGGTGCTTATGAAATTGATATTAGTCATAGTTGTGAAAGACTAAGTTAACAACCACCTAGCTGCTCATGATGGTTAAATTAAATCCTATCATAAGTTTAATTCATGCCTTTTTCCTTGCATGCCTCCACAAGGTTAATTCAATTGATACTGATCAACCTAACTGCAGGGTGCTGCTGACAGGCTGACAGCATATGAGCTGGGAGGGTTTGAGCATTCTCCTGGTGATGAGCTCATTGATAGGACCAGGATGCAGCTTGCCAGTTGCTTTTGTGCAATTTCTAAACATATGTTAGGAAGGGATCAGGAAGATGATGATGTCATCAGACCTGGGGCAACTGCAGGCATGGTGATACCTGGATGTTTGGTCTGTCACATTTGTACTTGTCTTGGGCACCTCCCCTTCCCCATCCCTCTGAATGAAGGGTGGGTTTGACTTGTGTGGTGTGATCAGGACAACTGGTTTTGTTTCTTGTCCTGTTCATGCTGCAGTGATCAAGTACATCAGTTATCTCCAAGAGCCAGACATTATTTGCCTGCCTCATTATCCCTTTTCTGGTTCCCTGACCTTTTTTTTGTCACACTTGTATCTGTCCCTCTCCGTCCCATGAGCATACAACCTGGTCCCATTTACTTTTTCCCCTTTGATCCCAGCTTTCCTACATCCATACCTAAATTTGATTTTTCTGACACTGCTACCTGAGTGACCTTGGTGGTGCACGGCATTACTGGCACAGTTACCCCACTGCTGCTGGCCTTGGGTGATTGTACTCCCTGAGGGGCCCCAGCGCTCCCCCCAGGGGTCTGTGAGGCTCAGCCCTTTCCCACATAAACCCCCTTGCACACCCGTGAGATCCAGACATCCTTCGTGGTGCTGTCTGCAGTTGTTACCTGTCACGTCCAGCTGTTTTCTATGTCCTGCTGAGTCAGCCTAACCTCAGCCAGCGCCTGGTCAGTGGTCAAATCATGTGCCTGCAGCCTAAGAGTGCACTCCCGTGATCTTCTACATTAAGTGCATTAAATATTACTGTATTGTTACTTTATATGTAAGTATAATGATTCCTGATGTAGTTTAAGCGCTGGAGGTAAAGAACTGTCATGCTTTCCTTTCCTCTAATAGATTTCCTTTCTATTGTGAATCAAACTACTATTTGCTTTTCTTCAATAAGATAACACATTTGGGGGGGGGGGGGGGGAAGAGTTCTCACTACTTTTCTACTGTATTCTAAAAATCCCACAAACAACAACTGCTGTCTGCCATACTGTGTTGAAATGCCACCTCTCTCGAGAGCATGGTCACATGCTGGAGGGCTCTATATCTTTGACATGGAGACCCCAGAAGCCTCTCCTGAGATGTGTATTTCAAAGCAGGAATCTTTTCTTTTAAAACAGGCAGTAAAGGTGTTTTACTTTTTATATAATGGCCTACTGGTACAAACCCTCTGCAGGAAGAAGAGTTTCATTCAGCATAAGGGAGTTAAAATCCACATATATTGCCAACAAGATGCAAGCCTCAATCTCAAAGGTTTTAAACTATGCTGGGGTTGCAGTCTGCTTTTGTGTCTGAATTTTGCAGAAAAGAAGACAAGCTTTACAGGGCAAGAGTAGGTGGGTAGAACCAATTGACTCTTTATTCTAGTGTTTCAGACACTCTTTGTTCACAGCTTGTAGGATTAATTCTCTAGTTATGCTGAATAGTGTCTGGATGACATGCAGAAATAGTGCAGGGACATGGGTAGTCTTTCTCATCTCCCTCTCCTTCATTTCACCTAGGCTTCATGAGGGCATTATCCTTGCAGGGTGCTTTTCCTTTAATCTGTTTCCTCACTCCCAGTTGTTTGGAAAATGTGTGTTTTGGAAATATAGGTGTAGGAGGGTTTGGAAATCACTGTGGTATTTCATAAGAAAGTCTTATAATCACAGGGTTACCACTTCAGAAAGACGAAGGGCAGCTGCTCTCCCTTGAGCCATTTCAGAATAGACAGCAGTCATAACTATATTTTATGAGATTTAATTTTCTAAATTTGTATGTGAGTGTACATGTGTTTTGAGCATGTTCTGAGAAATGCCTGGGTTTTTCTGGATCCAGTGAAGTTTAGAAAGGAAATAATCACCAGGCTGCTCAGGCTGGAATCAGTACATAGTTAAAACTCCAGGGAGCAACAACTTCAAGCAGGGAGGCATCCATCTACTTAGTTATATGCTGTATTATACAAAGCAACTAAGCAGGAGCTTTTGATACTGAAGTAATTAGTTTAAGGACCTCAGTGCTACTTAATCCCTGCCTGAAAAACTAACTCATTTATTTAAGTTTGTCCAGTATGTCTATTAAGATGTCTGATTTGCTATCAACATTTCTGAGATTTTGTCAAGACTGCTACAGCACACGACAAAAGCAAAGATTATTTTGAATGTATATGAAAATGTATAAATGCTGCTGTTAATGACTGAGAAATAGTACATGAGATGCTGGAAAGGAAAAATAACTTGTAATTAGAACAGTTAAAATGTTTTATCTGATATTCAATGAATGATTGTCCCAAGCCCATTAACAACATAAAGCCAGCTGCCAAGTGTATATCATAGCTGGGAGAGCAAAGTTTTGCTTTGCCCATAATTATTAATGTAAAAAAAAGAAGGGAGCAACCTTAGACTGAATTAATCAAGAACACGTGGAACTGTGTGCCAAGAACCAGTATTAATTAACAAAATGTTCTGGAATAGTGCTAGGCATTAGATAATGAGTGCAGTGCAGTATTATATATCAAGGTTTACAATGATCAGTGAACATCTAATGGGAACTCTTTTACCAGATGAAGCCCTGAAAGGAGTAGCCAACCTGAGAGGGTTCACTGGAATACCTTATTTTTACGCTTTTTTATAGTACATGACTTCACACAGCACTGTAGTAGAGCAAAAATGTTTACTAATTTATTTACTGACCTCAGTGAAGATCATCAGTATGCAGTTCCTGCAGTGCACAAGAAATCTTACTTTCCATAGTCAATCTTGAGGTATTTTATTGATCACAGTTCACCAAGTAATAGGACAGAGTAATAGGAGCAGCATTTGCTTAACAGATGATGCATTTCTTCATCCCTTTGCCTAAAGGGCATCTTCTAGTGAAACCCATTTTATTACCTCAGTGGAATAACTAGTTCATGGTAGAAACTTTTTTGTACAGTTGTGGAATATATCTATGCTAGACAATACCAAGCCTGTGAAGGTATTAAGCTTAAAAGTTTTCAGTGGCCTTACTCTCCTAACTCAAACTGCTCTGTTGTCTTTGGTGACTGCTTGAATGATGGCAACCCATAATCACTATAGCCTACAATGTAGCAAGCTACAGGGCTTTGAAATGTCTTTTTCTGATACACTGTTTGTACTCTGGTTTGTTAAGTAACCGTCAGTTACCTTGCATATCTCAAGAGTTACCTTGCATATCTCAAGAGAATTTTTTCTCTAGGGTAGCTAGATTTAAAGTCTCGAGGGTAACATTTATGGACAAATGGTAATTTGGTCTGAGGAAAATTTCTAACCACATTATATGGTTGTGAGTTGTATGTTTTGGAATACCTAAAGTAAAGCCTGTGTGATACAAGACACATATCTTAGAATACCGCCCCCACCCCCCCCTCCCCCCCCCCCCCCCCGATTTTCACAATATTTTTAAAAGTGACCTATTTTGCTAGATGATTTTTCTCTTTATTTTTTTGCATATTGTTTTCCATTTATTATTTCCATTTCCATATTTGCATTTTCTAATTCTAGACTTCTCTAAGAGAAAATTTCTGAATTTCAGAAGGAATCACAATTTTGTTGTTGCAGTTATTAAAAAAAGTGAATGCATTAAATAGGAGAACTGTTAATCAAACTCCAAACTTTCTATCCATAAATTTTCATTAATTTAGGAATTAAGAATAAGAGTTACAGCTGAGGTGCTTCATTTTATCACTCCTGTCTGAGGGATGGTTTATGGACAGGTTATACACCACTGAACCCATGACTCCAGTCCTTCAAGGAGGATGACCAGCAACAAGGGGGGGTGGTCCTGACCTAAGAAGAGCCTAAAATTTTAGATATCCTGTATACTGACCTGCTGAGCTACTGGCTCAGGGTGACAGTTTCCTGACAATTTTTCATGTTATGTCAAAGCTAAGTACCTCACTTCCACTGCACAAAATGAAATGTTTCAGTTCAGGGATATCAAAAAGTTTTCATTTAAAATGCTGTAAATTGTATTTAACATCTGACCAAAAAAATGTTACAGGCTCAGCTCTCACTACAATAGCTTGTAGTTGCAAAGTAATAGATAATAAACCCTTAAGATACTGCATTATAAGCAGAGATTAATAAAGATGAAGATATATATATAAATAATAACAATTATAATTCTATTTTGTGACCCACAAAAGATCAGGGAAGCTCAAACACACAGTTAAATTACTTCCATTTATTTCGTGTTACTTTTCATAGTAAATTCTTCATTTTTTATTGAAATACATCTAAAAAAAATGAAGGGCTAGAGAAGCATCTCTGAATTTGCAAAAGAGTCTGGATGGAAACTCATTAATTCAATAGCTATGAGTCTGGGTCACTGTTGCCAGATAAGTGAAACCTTTTTTGAGACTCCTTGTTTGCTGGAAGGGTGAGAACTTGGAGTACCAATCTCTTGAGGGAACTCTTGCACCAGGTGGTTATGAGAAATGCCAGAAACTAGCTCCCAATTTTTTACATTGACTGTGTTCTGCATTGCACAGGTTAAATAAATAATTACCCCTTCAGAAAGGGAAATTTCTATTTAGGGAAAAAAACCAAACTGATTCTTTTTTTCCTGTTTCTTTCTAGATTCCATAAATCTAACTCTTCATCATCATCAACAGCAAAGAGTTCTGAATGTGTCAGAAAAAACAGTTTGGATATTTTTTGAAATTTTACCATTTTCACTTCAGTGAAAACTACTCATCAATTCAAATCATATTTGGTTTATCCAAAATTGCATTTTTTCAATGATTAATGACTCACTGAAAAAAGTTCATTTAGCTTTAAAGTCAAGTATAGTTCTAAAATATGTTTTGAAATATATATTACCAGATGTATACACAGGTGTGTAGACAGTAAATATCAGTGTGAAATCACTTGTGCTTTAAGGACCTGCATTGGAGGAAAACAGTTACACCATCTGTGAGGCTGTTCTACTTCAGATTGCACATCTGAAGATGCTGAGCTAAACCTAAAACTGAGAAGCTTTAAAAGTCACCAACTTTTTTCTCCTTCATCTTTTCACCTGTTCCTAAGTCCTTTAAGTTATGGATGAGAGACTTTGGGTGTTTCTATGCTAGTGTGTTTTTTCTGTAATGTTAACATTCTAATTTAAGATTTTGAACATAAGAGAAAAATGTTTATTTCTCTGGTGTATTGTACTTAGCTTCTTGTATTGCAGAAAGTAAGCAATTAATGAGATTGTCAAAATACCAGGTAGCCTTGTGTTGTCTTAACATTAAATCAATAGGGAACCTTTCTTTTGGTTAAAATTTACAAAACAATTTTAATATGTAAATAGAGTTTCAATTCTGTTGTGAGAGTCAGAGGGAGTTAACTACAAATTTCAGAAGAAGATTTACCACTCCATTTAATGGATTCCTTCTCAATGATACATGTTCCTTATGGCCTTGCCTTCCTTGTGATGTGAAGGCCATACAATCTGGAACTCTGAAAGGCCTTTGATTTGAGCTGCATATTAGCATAGAAGATATATGGACAATATCAGGAAAGTCATGCTGTTAAGACATCTGTTGTTAAATTAGAGTTATTTTAGTGACATCTAATAGCTCTCCTGAACCAAAGATAAGAAACTGTCAGAGTTTCTGCTAAACATTTATTGATAGATTTCAAAGGAGTATAACTCATTTCTTTGGCATCCCTGCAACTCCCAGGACTGAAACTAATTACAGAAATTTTCCAGTGAAATTTGCCTGGGGAAAATAAAATAAAATAACATGTTGCTTTTTCAGATAGTTTAAGAAGAGAGGTCATAATTTACTCCAATCTTTGATGCTGAATAGGATTTTTTTGATAGATTGGAGGTATTTTCACTTTACTGTATAGCAACATGTTGTGGTTTAACCTCAGTCAGCAACTATAGCACCACACAGCCGCTCACTCACTCTCCCCCTCCGCCGTGGTGGGATGTGATGCACAGTGCAATTGCTCACCACCCACCAAACGATGCCCAGCCAGTCCCCGAGCAGCGGCCCCCCCGGCCAGCTTTCCCCAGTTTATGTACTGAGCATGACGTCACATGGTATGGAATGTCCCTTTGGCCAGTTTGGGTCAGCTGTCCTGGCTGTGCCCCCTCCCAGCTTCTTGTGCACCTCCAGCCTTCTCAGTCGGTAGAACATGGGAAGCTGAAAAGTCCTTGACTAGTGTAAGCACTACCTAGCAACAACTAAAACATCGGTGTGTTATCAACATTGTTCCCATGCTAAATCCAAAACACAGCACTGTACCAGCTACTAAGATGGAAATTAACTCTATCCCTGCCGAAACCAGGACACAACATTGACATTAGTGGAGTTACTATACATTTACTGTGTAACAGAGTGGATTTTGCTCTATGTTGTGGAAAAGATGTACAAGCATTTAAAGTTTGTTTTGATTAGCTGAAGACAACTATTAAGGAAACAAATCTATTTCCTCGTTCTATGATTCATACTATTATATTGCATTTTTAAAGGAACCAAATTCTTTTGTCCATTTTAAGAATAATTTTCTTTTTCTTAATAATCCCAAACTCACCATTTTCATGTGTTACTAAAAAAAAAAAAAAAAAAAAAAAAATATAACAAAATGAAGCAGGAGTTTTACATTTCTTTGAATAACTATAAGAGAAGGTAAGTCAGAGGTTTTATGAATTATCATGAACAATCAACAAAACAGTCAATTGAAACTAAAAGAACAATGAGAGAGCTCTTTTTTTGTCCTGTCATAGCATGTTGCATTTTGTACTATGCACTGAATGGGTCATGTGCACGTGTGTAGAAATATAAAAAGGCTTGGCTGTATCTTATTCCTCCTACATGACACCATTTTTTTATAGGCCTTTTACAGGAAACCAGAACTGTGAGAAACTCTTTGAGCCCTTATTTTGACTGATGAGTCTAAAGAATCATCACAGTCTCTTATATCAAGGGAAATTTGTTAGTAAAGGGTAGAACATTTCAACACAAAGATTCAAAGATTTTTTTTTTTTTTTTTTGTGAGGTACCTGTGGAAAATGGTATTTCAAAGAATTATATTATTACATACCAAATGTAAAATTCAAATGCACTTGCATTTCTGAGCCTTGAAACTTCTTTCCCAGAAATTGTCTTACTTGTTGTGCTATGCTTTCAATGACTTAAGATTTACTTTCTTCTTTTCCTCTTTATTTTTCTCTTGCATTAGTTCTTTTATGTGGTCAAAAAAATTGCATATATTTTCTATTCAACCTAAACCTTCAGTTCTATTTTACAACTGGATTTTGTACAAACAATTCATAATTTTTATGTTTTCAAAATGTATAGCTTAAACCTAAAAATAATCTATGATACATCCACTTTGTGGATGTACCAACTATGTTCTCATTGGAATCAGTGGAATTATATTTATTTCCCTATGTTGCATTGGTATAATTGAGCCAAATTTCTAGAAAATAAGATTGGTGCAGGGGATGAAGTAGAATTCTGTAGAGAATTAAGTTGGGGTTTTTTTTTGTGGGTGAATAAAATATCACAATTTGTGTTGAGTCTATTGAACTGAAATTTGGAACTTATCTTTTTGGCTAAGCAAGGACAAAATATTGCTAAAAGAGTGATTATGGGGGAAGAGACATATTTACAATTACAGTCTTATTGTACTGAAGTCATACATTTCATGGTTTATGTCTTGCAATTGCATTAATGTCACGAAAAACTTATGCAGTATAGGTGTGCATGGTAAAACAAACACTGTTTTGTGATAGCAGAAGAGTTTCTTTCTAATAGTGTGAAGTTATTGCAAAGATTAATGATAAAAAATGGTACCATAGAGTTGATGTAATAAGGTTAATCAAACCCCAGATATCTCACTTCCTGAATTCTCTCCTAATTCCTATGAATCGCCTTCCCTAGGACAAACATCCCATACTGATAATATTGCTTTCATTAATATTTGTGGGTCATGTAACACTTAATCTATTCCTGGACAATAGCCACCCCTAATTCTAAACCCTGCATTTATTAACCTAAAAGAGTAATACCTAAGTTAGAGGAAGCTTACTGAGATTTAATTTAATTGGAAAAAAAAAACGTAGAGTACAGTAGAAATTAGTGATTTTTCAGTATCTGGAAGTTAAAAATAACCATGGAGAAAGAAACACAGCCAAACTCTTTTATGGATTCTTAGACATCTTAAAAACATGTGGTTAAGTTGGGGAAAGTGAGATGGAATGGGTCGTTTTCTTTCCAACTGAGGTAGTCATATTGCTCTTTTTTTTTTTTCCTTTTCTTCTCCTTGCTTAATTTTTTCCTTTCCCATTTGTCAAGTGCATATTCAGAATGTCAGTTGGAAATCTGCAGTGTTTGTTTGAGATCAGTCTGTGCTAAGCAAAATGAATACTGAATTACCTAAAAGAGTTATACCTAAGTTAGAGGAAGCTTACTGAGATTTAATTTAATTGGAAAAAAAAAACGTAGAGTACAGTAGAAATTAGTGATTTTTCAGTATCTGGAAGTTAAAAATAACCATGGAGAAAGAAACACAGCCAAACTCTTTTATGGATTCTTAGACATCTTAAAAACATGTGGTTAAGTTGGGGAAAGTGAGATGGAATGGGTCGTTTTCTTTCCAACTGAGGTAGTCATACATTGCTCTTTTTTTTTTCCTTTTCTTCTCCTTGCTTAATTTTTTCCTTTCCCATTTGTCAAGTGCATATTCAGAATGTCAGTTGGAAATCTGCAGTGTTTGTTTGAGATCAGTCTGTGCTAAGCAAAATGAATACTGAATTACCTTCTAAGCACACTGGAATTTGAAGTTTAGAGACAGTGATATAATACTCAGTTGAACATGTACTGTACATTATGCTAAGTAAACTTAACACATATTCTTCTTTATTAAACGCTCCTTTTTATGCAGGAGCATGTACGTTGACTGCTGGAGATCCATGTGTGTTTTAACAATGTGTTTTTTCTTTGCTTTCCAATGGGGAACAATTTGTTTTAGCAGATTCTAAACTTATTTTCATAAATACAAAGCAAAGCAATTGATTTCCTGACATACTTCTCAAGATATACCATGACTTTAGGAATAGTGATCAAGTGCTCAGTCAATCTCTTTTCCTTCTTCTCTGTCTGCTTATTTATATTTGCTGAATTTTTACAAGGCTTATATAAAAATGTGCAACAAAAATATTCTCTGCCCTCCTTTCTACTGATTCTGGATACTTCAGGAAAGTTTAGTATCACAGGATCATAGGATAGTTCAGGCTGGAAGGGACTCCAGGAGGTTCTGTGTCCAACCTCCTACTCAAGGCAGGTCAGCTGTGAGATCAGATCAGATTGCTCAAGGCTTTATCTGGTTGTGTCTTGAAAACCTCCAAAGATGGAGACTGCACAACTTCCCTGGGCAAGCTGTTCCAATGCTTGACTGCCCTCACACTGAAAAAAGTTTTCCTTATACTCAGTCTAAACCTTTCTTGTTTCAAGTTTTACCTATTGTCTTTCTTCCTCCCACCAGGCACCACTGTGAAGAGCCTGGCTCCACCTTCTCAGTAACCTCCTCATAGATACTGGAAGGTGCTATTAGGTGACTCTGAAGTTGTCTCTCCTCTAGGTTAAACAAACCCTCTTTCTTCAGCCTCTGTTGACAGGGTAAGTGCTGCAGCCCCCAGCGCTATTGGTGGCTCTCCGCTGAACTTGCTCCACCTGATCAATGTCTTCCTGGCATTGAGGGGCCTGAAACTGGATAAACTATTCTAGGAGAGGTCTAACAAGTGCTTAGTAGAGGCAGCATAACCCCTCTGTCAATCTGCTGTCTGTGTCCTGTTCATGTAGCCTAGGATGTTGTTTGCCTTGTTTGCTGCCAGAGCACACTGCTGGCTTATGTTCATCTTGTTGTCTACCAGGGACCCCAGGGTCTTTTCTGCAGAGCTGCTCCTCAGTCAGTCAGTCAGTCCCCAGCCTGTACTGCTGCCAGGGGTTCTTCCTTGCCAGCTGCAGGATTTTGTATTTGTTCTTGTTAAGTTTCACAAGGGTCCTGTTGGCCCATTCCTCCAGCCTGTCAAGTTCTCTCTGAATGACAGGGCTGCCTTCAAGCATATTGACTGGTCCTCCCAGTTTCATGAAATCTGCAAACTTGAGAAGAGTGCACTCCATGACCGGTCACTGGCAAAGTTGAATGGGACATGTCCCAGGATAAACCCCTGCACTATTTAACTTGTTACCAGCCTCCATGTAGAGTCTGACCTGATCAGATTTTTACCCATCTGGTAACCCACGCATCCAAACTGTAAAGTCCCAAACTGAGTACAAGAATACTGCAGGAGACATTGTCCAAAGCCTTGAAAAAGTTAAGGAAAATTATATACAATACTCCCCTCTTGTCTACAAATCCAGACATTTTATCATATAAAGCAGCCAGGTTGGTCAGACCTGGTTTATGCATGGTAAGTCCTCACTCACTGTTCCAAATCTCCTACTTCTCATTCATGCATCCAGAAATGGCTGCCAAGAGAACTTGCTCAATAACTTTCCCAGGGACTGAAATGGTGCTCACCAGTCTGTAGCTTCTTGGGATGACCTTTTGGCCTTTTATGAAGATGAGTACAACATTTACTTTTTTCTAATCATTAGGAATTTACCCTGATCTCCATAACTTTCCAAAGATGAGAGACTAGTCTTGCAAGCACATCAGCTAGCTCTCTGAGCACCCCTGGAAGCAGCCCATCTGGACCTGTGCTTACAAGTAATTGTAAGAACTCAACCCCCACTCAACTAATGCAGTGGTAGAAGGTTTTCCTGTTGCCCTTGATGTCCCTTGGAAGTCTTGACTCTAGCTGAGCTTTGGCTTTCCTGACATCATCCCTACATGCTTGGACAATGCTTCTAAATTCCTCCTCTGTAGCCTGTCACTGCTTCCAGTCCCTGTATACCACCATGAGTTCCCTTCTTAGCCAAGCCAGTCCCCCGATACATCAGTTTGTTGTCTGAGTACCAGAATGAACCATTTCTGTGCTTGTACTTTGGGTTTATTTGCTTCCCATCACAGAACAATTAATTTGGTCACAGATTTGCTTGTATTGCCTAGCTTTTTATTGTTGCAGAATTCAGGCTTGGCTATGGAATGCACCTTGGGACACATTTAAGATTCTTTAAATCTCATTTTTTACTATTTCCAAATTTCTGAAGCAAATTTTCTAAGTCTTTCTGGATGCAACATTTTCTTGTAATTTTTGAAGAAGCATTTCAGTAATATTTCAATTTAGAGAAGGGATTAAGAATATTTTTTTTTTTTTGAAGGGGAATACTTTGTAGCCTGTGAACAGTTCACCAAATCCAAACAAATAATGTTTGAAAATTGCTATTTGACATTGCAATTGATTTTATACTAAACAAATTTGTAAACAGATCATTTATTCACTTGGCAAACTGTGAGTTGTGAAGAGAATGTCACAATTCACTTATAATTTTAAACATTTAACTTTGGTATCTAAGTTACAATCTGAGCAACTCATAAGGTTACTAGAAAAAAAGAACTTCTAGAACATGATTTGCCTATGTTAGGCTTCAACTCTGACTCATTCCCTGGAGGAGCCTGTCTCTATTCATTGACTGCATAAGAACATTAAAATGACTACCTTCCCAAGTTAGTAACCTACTATTACTTAATGTGAATATCTCTTTCAGTCACATTCACAGTTGAACATACGGCAGAGCAGATACCCGTTTCTTTCTAATCAAGAAAGCAGAATTGCAATTTAACCCTGAAAATTCTGGCCTAAATTTACTAAGAACTAAAATTCAAGATGTAAGAATATTCACATATATTTTACATCAATATATAAAATACAAAGAGCTGTATTTGTGTGTTTTAGTTCATAGGAGATGAAGCCCAAACAGAAAGGGTTTCACAGGGGGACAGAAACAGGCTAGCATATCTGGTTTTAAAATGTGCATTTCCTGACTTTTGAATCCTTTATTTTGTGAATCAAGAACTGAAGTGTGCCCTCTCTACTTTTACTAGTACTTTGTCCACTGTGTCCTAGAAAATTTGTCATGTCCTATAAACTTTCAACTTCACCTTAAGAAATGGAATGGCAAAATTAAGATTTTGTTTGCTGATTGCTATTAGGAGAGATCCAGTAATGTCATCATTAACCTAAGCTGATTACCTGACCTTTCAAAAAGAATTCTGAAAGGCATACAATGAAATGGATCCATTATAATTCTTATAGAAGAAGTAGAAATTTCATACAAGTTCATTCTTTCATGGTGATTTAGGTTTGTGCACCCACAAGCACGTGAGCTTTATCAGTTCTTGTTGCAAAAAATTCTAGTACTGCGTATCATAGTGTTTGATGTAAATTTATTTTTAAAACAAACAAAAAACCTCATTTATTGATTACAGAGAATTTCAGTAACTTAGGTAATGTAATTGTAGTAATATGTTCAGAAATACCTTGTTTACCAAATTACACTTTTTGTCTCAAGTGAGAGTATACATGTACTTATAATTTAGAGGATTCTCAGTCACAGCTAGTCTATTTGCCAGTTCACTGCTCTTTCTGTAGTAAATATGCTTGTCTTTCTTTCATTTCCCATCACCAGTGTTTAAGGAATTTGGATAAAATATCAGCAACTTTTGTTAAAGAGGTGCAAAAACATGCATTAAGTTGTTGATGTTTGTGAATGGTATAACGTGTGAAGAAGATAAATAAAAAGCTAACGGACAAACACAACCTAACCCTTTGGCCTGATTCTTTCCTCGATGAGTGGCTGCTTTGTATTATGTAATTTTTTAATAAGCACAAAATTTTTATTAAATAAGACAATTACATTGGATTTTTTTTCAAAGAGCTTCATTTACTTCAAGGGAGTAATGACTTCTGATTTACACTGTTAGAATAAGAATGTACCTGCTTTTACACTTTTCATGAACGTCCAGAAATGTGTAAAAGATGTAGTAATTACCAACTCCTGACCTTTTTCCTTGTTATATTATACACTTTGTACTCAGAGAAAGGTTTGGTTATTAATGGAAAGATTAATAGAAAAACAATTCTACTTTCTCTAGCTTTAAATACTTAGTTATGTTTCATTATCTTAAAAAGTTATATTTTCTAGATTGCTCACTGTTGTATTCATTCTCTTTCCAATAAACAGAATAATGAAATTCCAATGGGTGTGAACAGAATAGGGGTCAGGACAATACAAAGACTCTGAAAATGTCTCTACTCGTCTGTAACTTATTCTTTTATCTCCTTTGGTCAGATATACAATGCAAAGCCTGATTTGTTAATTATTAAGGATTTTCAAACTTGGATTTTGTTTAGATACCTGATTACCAATTTTGGAAAGGAAAATACAAAAATTAGCCACCTATTTTTAATTTTCAAATTTGGAAAATCAGTCTTTTTTTATTTTTTTATTGAAGTCTTTCTGTGAGGCCCTTGTGTTGACACTAGGTAAGGTGTAAGTCTTAAGTCTTTCTGTGAGGCCCTTGTGTTGACACTAGGTAAGGTACTATTTATTTTTTTATTGAAGTCTTTCTGTGAGGCCCTTGTGTTGACACTAGGTAGCTCTCTACTTACTATTTATTTATTTAGTAGAATGCTTTCTGTAGAAATGGATAAGACAGAGTTCAAATGTTTCTTATTAAGACTGAAATCTCTAGTGAGACAGGATAAGTGCTCTTGAATCTGATAAACTCTGTGGATGACAAGAGAGGACCTTGGCTTCCCTCTTTCAGAACTCCCCAGGTTTCCAATCTGTTTCTTTAACAATCAGACAAGTAAAGGGAATGACATGGACTGATGTACGTCAGAGTGCTGATAACATGCAAGCGACATCTTTAATTGACCTTTTATGGTCCACTTATTGAGAACAGACATAGGTGATAGAAATAAAGTAATGCTGAGGCATTACTTGCAACTGTAAAGAAGCATCTTCAGGAATGCTTATTAATGGAACGTGGATGGTTTCCTTTGTGTGGATGCCACCAGTGCAAGAGGGGGCCTGTATAACTATAAATAGCTCATCCTGTATGGCCACCTGCTATGTTTCTAAAACCACCCCACTATTATAAAATATATTGCAGCCTTCACAGTTGTCACTGTTCTGGAACCACCCCAGACTGATGTGTTTGGGACTACGTGCTTCAAGTTGTGGTATACATAGCTTTGTCTGATTACAGGAAGAAGTGCCCTTTCTCTTGGCTTCTAGAATATTTCTTACACATTAGCTGTCTATTATGACTACATGAGTACAAGGCCTTACTACACTTCCTCTTCAGATAGGCAATTTCAGTAGACATCTCCTAACAAATTTCCTTTGTTCAATCTTGAAAGTACTCTGGAGTATAATTCACCTTCAGAATTTTGTCTTTGAGCTTCTTATAAGTTCTTCAGTCCTCAGCAGTTAAGCTAGATGTGGATGCATCATTTGCTTAGGTTGTAAGACAGATGACATTTGATTCAGGAACAAGAGTAGTCTCTGTCTGTTGACCCTTGATATTCTTTCTATTCCATTGCTCTACAAGCATGTTGTGGCCCAGCATGTGTGGGAAACCGTGCTGACTTGGTATTGTAGTGCTTTTTTTTGTATCGATTTTTAGCTGAGTTCTTTAGTGTTGCCATCTAAGCAGCAATATTAATCATTACCTGCACTTCTTCACAGTTTTCTTTAATAAATCTTGTTAATAATTAATGTCATTCTTTTGATAACTCCAAGATAAGCTAGGAAAGATTTAATAACTTTTCTCCAAATGACCTAATGAGGTCTCAAAATCTATTATAATAATTAATGCTTAGCTGTGAAGTTGAACATATTTCACATAATTTTTTAATGTGTGCTTCTGATAAATATTGTTTACAATAGCAGTGATTAATCAGTGTTATAACTACATGTCCATATGCATAAAGGAGAAACTCCCAAAGTGAATTTAAATTTTGCTGTTATTGGAGCTAGACAAGAGAAACCGTGAGCTGTATATGAGATAAAGAGCAAGAACACTTGGTAAAACTGCCTCCGAAGCAAAACTGACACCATCACAATGATGTATTTGTACCTCTAGGGCTGCAGTTTCACCATTATGATGATATAAGATGCACTCCAGGGCAGTATTCATAGAAATACATGGATGTGATATGGTTTTCCAAACAGAGCTTCTTTCAGTGATGCTGCTCATCATATTGCTGATATAATTGTCTATTGAACAGAATTCCTAACCTAACATTACGTAGTTGTACCACCCAAAAAAGATACTTCCTTAATCTAATTCTCATTGTAGATACAAAAATCTCTAGGGTACTTACCCTTCATATCTAGGGTAAAATTAATTTTAATAATTAGGTAGTTTTTTCAATGTAAAAACATTTTGGAAAATAACTAATACACTACAAATATCATTAAAAACTCTTCTCCATTCATTTCAGTATGAAAATTATGGATGAGCCTAGCTTTAAAATGTGTATGAATAGTTATTCTCTTGTAAAAGAACTGCACTTTTCTTATAGCTATTGTGCATTATGGTAGAATTCCAGATGCTGAGGTTAGAACTGCATTCATGATAGAATATTCCTCATCATTTTCCTGTGATTTAGCTTCTAGAATTAAAGTCTAGTCTTTGCTCTTTGTTTAAAATAAAATAAAATAAAATAAAATAAAATAAAATAAAATAAAATAAAATAAAATAAAATAAAATAAAATAAAATAAAATAAAATAAAATAAAATAAAATAAAATAAAATAAAATAAAATATTGCCTGTAGAAAGATTTCATATACACATCTCTCTTCCTCTGAGGAAAATGAACACCTTCGGGACTATCACTTCAGAATATACATCCAGCTGCAAGGTAGAATATGACTTAGAAAAAAAATCATAGTGTCATCATGTAACAATTTTTCTTTAGCACAACGCTAAGGGAGCTTTCAGTCTGCAAGACAAAACTTGTCTAACACATGATTTTTAGTATTGGAATTATTTGCAAACAGAATCTCTTCCTGGAAATTCTTAATCTCAGAAAAAGAAATGGTCACTTACAAAACATGTGCTATGCATTAAAATGGTCTAAATCTAATGCCTCTGTGGTCTTATTCGAAAGCACAAATATCTGAAAAAGATTAAAGATTCTTAAGATTTTATTTTGACACTTGTTATTCCAAGGGATTGGGGACTTCTGGGATGGTTTTCATAGTGCCACATAACCCATCAATAAACCTCCAGCACAGCTGAATAATAATACTATTAAGAGCCATACTATTCACATTGACCATAGGTGAAACAGCAAAGAGAAAAAAAAAAAAACCTGAAGCATTCCCTTTTTTCTTTTTTTTTTAATTTCTAAAACTAAACAATTATTAGGAAGTACTATAATAATTGTTAAGGCGTTCTTTCCTTTTTTTTTTTTCCTCAATTTTCTTATGTGTAATTTTGTCCTACATTTGTTGCATGTGGTGTTATTGAGATGCTATCCAACCATAATGGTGCTTTTAAGGTCTGAAAGTTGCTATTTATTTTTCAGCCTGAAATGCTGTATGCATTTAAATAAGCATATTGTTCTAATTCTACTTATTGTCTGAAAAGAAGATTTTAACTCACCTTAGAAACTTTGCTTAGCATCCACTTTACAATAATAAAGGTCTCCCCTGAGGCTTTTCTTAGTTAATCAAAAACCAGAAAATTATTTGCACTATGATGTTACCTATAGATCTCACAAAGGTTCCCAGTCTCATAACCATGATATGTAACATGAACACAATTAAAATCCAGTTCATTTCTTTCTCCAAAAGAAGTTAAAATATATCGAAGCCCTTGATTTTCATTATGAGGAAAGTGATGTCAGTTGGCAAGCATACTAGTGTTATGTCTACAAAAAATATGGTTCTATTTCCAGAACTTTCTTTATAATAGTTGTAGTTTGTAGTTACGAAACCTGTAATTCTGGGAGGGATGAAGGCTTTGTATTCAACTATTACAATAATTCCCATGATTTAATGGTCTCTGGAGTTTTACATATAACTGGTGATTCAGTAAAATCCCAGCTGTTTCAGTAATTATTTAGGAAGAAACTCAGCCACTCTGCCATGCTTAGTGTCTCAAGGCATGTGCTTCCTTGGTAAATCTTACCAGAAAGTGGGAAGTGGGGTCTCTGTAAAGCTCTGCAAGTTCTAAGCAATCATATTTAGTATTCCTTAATTTGCAGTTTAACTTCTAAAAGCAAATACATTCAAGCGATGAGGTATAGTATGTGCTAAGGATACATTTCTGATGATGTTTTGATCAGTTGGTATTATCCTTCTTTTTCAAGAAATGAAGCAAATAATTAGTCTTAAATTATAACTTAAAGTGTTATAAGGCTTAATAAAGACTTATTTTCCTCTTTTCATCCTGAAGTGGTAAGGTAGCTGGAGAGAGGATCTTCTCTACTATGCTGCTTTATTTTGGAGAGAGACAATAGCCCTTGATCAAGAGTGAGGTAAGATTATTCTTTATGCAATTTCTCTTTACCGAAGAGAGAATGTTCTCAGCAAGAATTCTATTTTTATTTATAGTTTATTTATAGTCTTTTTTATGTCATCTATTCCTTTGCTCAAGAGTATAACTGTTTTCTCATTGTTATTTTTTTGCTTAACATCCCAGAAGTCCCAGGCAAAGTTGATAAGATATGAAACCGAACAAGATTAGCAATCTTTTTGGGACTGTAAATTTTGCATTACTACAGTGATTCTGTGATGCTTTTTTAGAAGTATCTTATTTGGAAGTGATTTGCTAGGTATACTTGGAACTATAGTGTACTGAATTAAAAGATTGTGTGACAAAGTTTTTAGTGCCCTGTACCCTTTTTTGGGAAAAGCTTAGCATCTTGTCTAGACTTCTGAGATGCCTATCTGCTAGCAGTGAAATATATTATCAAGCATAGAATACAACAGTATGATTGCGTTTTTGCATCATGTGGAGAGTATGGTGTAAGCCAGCTGCATCACATATGACCATGTATGATAGAAGGATGCATAAAAAAAGCAGATTTCATCTTCTTACCTAAGGAATACTAAAAACTGAAACTCTGCTTTCTCTTCAGGGCCAAATACAGATCATTGTGCACCTGAGTCATGCTTACTGTTAACTATTTTTTCATCCCTCTTACCCATATCCCTTTCCCTCCTGAAATACTCACTTATTTCATGGTGTTAAGGTTTGTTATGTGATATTCTCTGTCCTTTCTTCCACTGTGCTGATGTGTCATGGTATTATGAAAACAAAGAGGGCACTGTCTGCTCAAACCTCTTTTGCATTAAATTTGTTCTGTTTCAGCAAACTTCCGATTGAAGCTTCTGGATAAGGAAAGAATGGGAGTAATTTATAACAAAAAATCATTTTATAGACTGATGAAAGAGGTGTATCAGTTGTGCACCTTCTAAACTAGCCTGAATTCAGAAAAGGTGTTGTCTCCTATCAGCAGAAGGTAAAGGATGAGGCATGGTAGTTGTGAGAGTATATCCTAAGTTTAGCAGAAAGAGCTCAGCAGTCAGTGCTTGAGAAGCCGCTAGTTTAGTTACCAAGGGGTATATCCAACATGTTAACAGGTTGCATTCTTTGAGGGCTTATCCTTTCTTTATGTTCTGGATTAGCTCCAATGAATTTTTGTTAGGCTGTTCTGAGACAAGAAGAGGGATGGACACAGAAGTCTATGCAGTTTCCGTGTGGCAAGGCAATGTATCTCTGAGCTAATAAAGTGGGTGTTGGCGCATGATTGTTTCCAGGTAACGTCATTATATTCTGATGTTTATTTTCAGCTAAAATTAAATATTGAAATATGTCTTCATAATTATGTTTCCTGTCCTACTAGGGTGGAAAGTGTACTGTGTATATAAAATATTAAATCTTTACTCCTCATTTGTAGGTAGCAGGTCAGAAGAAAAAAAAAAGGAAGAAAAAAAGAGTATCTGTAGTATTTAGGTAACTTTTCTGTTTTTCAAAACATTTCCTTACAGAAACAGGTATTAGCTAATAAACAAAATTTTTCTCAATTCTCATTGGAAATTAGTGTGAAACTGGATTGGGTTTACATTTCTTTAAATTAAACTATTCTGAATTTACAGTCCTGTAACTAGAAATAGAGATAACCCAGTTTACGCATGGTATTACTGCACCATGTTTTACCGTTTAGCCACATTGCTCATCTTTATCTGTGGCATATAGGAATAGGTGATCTCCATAGCTTCCCCAGATTCACATATCCATCAAATTAAGTTAATCTTAAGCTCCCAAACATTTGATTTTAAGTTTTTGTTTGTTTGTTTGTTTGTTTGTTTTGGGTGTATGTGTGTTCTTTTTTAAGACTGGTAGCAAGTCCACAAAGTATTTGAGGTCTTTTTTGTATTTTACAGGGGTGTCCAATATCAGGGGTGTGTTCCCAAATTAACTATATTAATTCTGGCAGTTGGAGCAGGAATATAAATTCTAGGTTAAGGTTTAAGGTGGATGGGAAATGATTACTGAACAATGTTGAGGCAGAGCAGATCCTGGGAGAAGAAGCAGTTATGGCAGAAGAAGAGTTTGTTAGATGCAGTTTTTAATATCTGGTTGTACTGCACTTAGGCAGTCTCAGGACGGCGTCGGCTAGGAAACTTACTCCCTGATCTGCCTAGTACAGTAGGCATGAGTTGGTCACTACACTGATCTTTTGTTCTTGCATTGAAGCCATAATGCCTGAGATGAGTTTTTGAACATATTTAGCTACTGTTGGATATCTTGAAATTCCTATAATGCCTTCTTTACTTTGCTTTTTTTTTTTAAACCATATGTTTTCCTGCTGTATTTACATTCTGTTCTAAGCAGAATATTTGAAATGCAGCTTTGAATCTACACCAACAAAACTGTTTCTAAAGTCCATTCTGTCAAAAACTCACATTTGACTTAAGCTGAATGTACATGCTCCAGTGTAAGTGCATTTTCTCTATATAATAGAGCAGCTCAACAGTATCTGTTCTCCACAACTGCAGAACCCCAGGTCAGCATTCTGACTGACTGTGTTCAGCTGCATAGTGTTTTGGAGTGGCACCTGCTTTGCCTTAGTAATTCATCAAAGACCCTTAAAGAAGTAACAACAGACTTTAGGGTTTGTGTTTTCTCTCTTGTCCGTAGTATCATTTGCTGTCTTGTGCTGAACCATTCAAGAGATGTATTTACATTTCTGCCCTATAGCTGGAGGTAAAGAAAGGGTGTTACAGGGAAAATGAACACAAGCATCTTATCTATGGATTTGAGTGACAAAGAAATGTAGTAGTGAATACACATGCTTGGAATGCTTTGTCTTTGATGTAAATGTAAGAATCCATACAGCTGGTGAATAGTTATGCAAAATAATAATAATAAAAAATGAAAACATAGAAAACACATAAATCTATTAACCCTTTTCCCTTTGATGTTCCTTCTAAGCTAGCACATAATTTTAACTTTGTGGTATAGATTGATCAATTTTTTTTTTATGTTCCACCTAGGAGGGCATGTTAACTACCAGTGTAGTTTGTTTGCTGTATTTGTTTCTGGGGACTGTTAGTTTTTCCTAGGAGAGACTGTACTTCTGTGATTATTACTATATATTCATTCTATAACACCAGGTTTCTGTGTTCCCTCAAATAGGAGACTGAAGACTGGGAGCTAAGTCTTTCAGCTTCACAGAAGTGAGCTTAAAAGCTCTAAGAACATCTATTTATGTAATTATTGATATTTCTTAATAAAAACCTTTTATTATGATTTGGAATTTCTTTTGAAAATAGTTATTTCATGGTTGTTCTGTTTTTATAGTAATAAAAACAAGAATTTAAACAAGAGACAAATAAACAAATAACAGTGATAAAGACTAAAGGGGAAAAAATAGTGCTTTTTTTTGAGAAACTTTGTTTTCAGTTTTCCTCAATGATCAATGATGTTTTTAATGTCTCAAGTCTGAGTTATCAATTTGAAATTATTTATTAATGCAATACATTTTTCAGATTTTTTTTAAATAATGGCAATTTACCTCATGAAGCAAAAGAAGTCCAAATCATAAATTACAGAAAGAATCATGATAGCCTATTTTCTCATAACAGTTTGTTTAAAAAAAAAAAGGAAAAAAGGAGTATATATAACATTTCTAAAAGATGCAGTGAAAAATCAAACAGAATGTTAAGATGCTGTAATTCTTCATTGTTACATCTAAGGAAATGGTTTTATTGAATGGAGAAAGCATAATACTATTTTCCTAAGTTAACTGCCTAAGTTAACTCCCATGTTTCTTCCCTGTTACTATTCTTAAAAAAACCCCAGGAAATAATAGTTTTTCTTTTTTTTTTTTCCTTAAGGATTGTGGAAAGTCTTAATCATACAGTTTAAAACAGTTATTTCTTGTTATTAGAAAAAGGGTGAAATACAATCATATTATTAATATGGATTAAAAAACATTATTTCAACATGCACAATATCCTTGGATTCCTTTTGAAATACTGGTGTGAACAAGTATGAAAAAAAATTCTGAAAGAGAACTAAAAATTACAAAGGAGAACCATAGAATCATAGACTCATAGAACCACAGAATCACAGAATGATTTGGGTTGGAAGGGACCTTTAAAGATTACCTAGTCCGACCCCCTGCCATGGTGTGCTAGGACATTTTTCACTAGTTCAAGTTGCTCAAAGCCCCATCCAAGCTGACTTTGAACACTTTCAGTGATGGGGCATCCACAGCTTCTCTGGGCAACCTGTTCCGGTGTCTCACCACCCACATTCAAAAAAATATCTTACTTATGTACAACCTAAATCTACCCTCTTTCAGTTTAAAACATTGCCCCTTCTCCTGTCACTGCAGGCATTGGCAAAAAGTCTGTCTCCATCTTCCTTATAAGCCTCCTTTATATATTGAAATGCCTCAGTAAGTGGTGTAATAACCAGGAGTGGTGTACTTATTATTTAGGCTAGATTGCAAGCAGCATTTTTGTTACCCAAGTGCCTTTAAATAACTAGTGAACTAGTGATCAAGTGTCTTTTTTAGGTGTCTATTAGTATAGTCCTTAGTCACTTTATATCTTAGTCTTCCCTCTGCTTTTACAGAGTACAGGCTAAGAAGTTTCATCTAACATTTTTAAGAAGGTAATTTTCAGGTTTTCATTTTTTTTCATCTTTTAAAAAGGATTAAAGTTATATGCTTAATGCAGGAATGGTAATCATATGCATATGTGGGGTATTTAGCAATAATATTTTTTTTTCGTTTCAAGTTGATTGTAAGGTCATTAAATAACAGTTTCAAGTGACATATGCTTGTATGTCATCTAGTAGACTTTCAATGTAATCATATTCAATTTCATAAATATCTTAATATGGTCTTTTAATACACTAGACCCAAACAGTATGCCTTCACAAATGGTGTCTGAAATCTCTTCTGCTTTTTCCTTATACTCTGTAAATGTGGTGAATATTTCAAAAGATAGGTCCAAAATGAGTAGTGATACCTAAAGAAAGATACAGAAGAATCCAGATTCTTGAATGTTTTATTGTGATTCTAATATGGTAGAATAGTTAAGAAAGTGTGTATTTGAATGCTTTCATTGGGGTTTCATGCCAGGTGAAACAGCACTTTAATATTCTCTATTTTCTATGTATTTTGTGTGTTGTAATACCAGCTATTTGAATTCCTGCCTTCCAAATACAGTTAACATTCACTGTTAACATTCACTGCAGTAGATGAAGTGTATATTAAATGGTTTCACATAAAAAAGAACACTCTCGATTTGGAAAATACTGTGGATGTTTTGCATTTCTCTGTAATCAAGATTAAAGCAGTTTATTTTTTAAGCTACCTGAGCCTTTTGTGCTGCAGAAAAGTTGTTCCGTCTTATATGTGTGTAAGGAAGAAAATATTAATTATTTAGTTTTATCATCAGATTGCACTCTTATAGCTTAGTGAATTTACTGAGTGCTAAATCAGTATAAAATAAACAACACTGTTTTCAAAGTAATGTTAGACCATTGTTAAATTACAGTAATTTTAAAGTTATTACCTGTAATAGGAACTGATATTTTCTTTTATTTCATATCAGAATTTACTATTACACTCTTATTTTTTTATACTTAAAGTTGGAACATTGCTCTTACAGATTAGGAAGTACCTAATTCTCCCAGAGAAGAGGACAACATAAAGGAAATATTATCAAAGAAATGAAGTGTTCATTCTGAAAATGAGTTATATGCTAAAGTTATTTTAATACCTATTCAAAAAAGAGAAGACATTAATCTCTAAAACTGTGGTTTTACTTCTGCTTTTATATCAGGGTGATCAATGATAGTAATTTCATTATAAAACTTTAATTGAAATGTTTCATTATGGCAATGGAAGCCCAGTTCTGGGAAGGGAGCAGTACAGGAATATAATGTGGAACCTGATTATTTGTTCTGTGATAAATTTCCTAAGCTTTGTCACTCCTAGCATGTTATAGTCACTTAGGTAATGTGCATTTGCAGTATCACTGTAAAACCCCACCCACTTTAGAA
This sequence comes from Aptenodytes forsteri, assembly GCF_000699145.1. NCBI lineage: Eukaryota > Metazoa > Chordata > Aves > Sphenisciformes > Spheniscidae > Aptenodytes > Aptenodytes forsteri. The sequence continues at coordinate 42,101 of NW_008795674.1, read as the reverse complement.
GTACTCTTTCCTGTGTTGGGAGTCCCATCTGTTGGTCTGATACATTGACTTTCGCAATTAAATGAGGAAACATTTTTAATGTTTAATTTACAATAACAAATTTTGTTCTTGTGGTGTTGTACTTTTCATGAGCTGTAATTACTTCTGTCACTTATAAAATATGAATCAAATTTGAAATTAAAAAAAAAAGATTGTCGCAATATTTTATGGAGGAGAATGGAGAGACGATGTTCTTAAATTGGTCAGGTCTCGTGGCATTGATTAAGGAAATGTAGACTCAGGTTCAGACTGCTGTTATGCAGGATGCTGAGTAGGGATTCCAAACTTTCTCTTCTCTAAAGGACTACCACAGTCAACTACTAAGGAGAGTTGCTCCATTATTCCTTTTCCTTCTTTTCCTTCATTCAAAATTGCTGAATTTGAAAAATCTTTCAGATAAATGTTATAACTGGAAAAATGAGTTATAAGTGAAACAGCTATAACTGTAAAAATTCCTAGTGTTAAAAAAGAGGTCAACTTAGCTCTGATTCTTCAATGACACTTTGCTACAGGTTAATGCTCTTTAAATAGCATTATTTAAATAGACTCTTTAAAAACATAAGTAAATAATACCAAGTGGACCCAAGCCTGATGAAAGAAGAAGCCTCCCCACCTTGTCAGTATCATACTCATCTCAGCAAAAAACTCTGAATGCTGATATTTCATTGCAGCCCCTTCTTCAGGAACACCAACTTCAGCCTTGGGGCCCAGAAGGGCGTTGGAAAAGTGAGTATAGTAAAAGGGGTGGATATGCGTAGGTTTACGTATAACAATTTAACTACGTTATTAATTCAGGGTTGGTTTTTTTTAAATAATTAGATAATTTGGGCTGTGCTACCATCATTGTCACTGGACAAATAATAGCTGTTCTCTGCATTTTGATTAGCCTGTGAAGAACTTAATTAGTCAAATGCTAAACTCTTGGCTCAATATATAAGGTCTGTTCTCTTTTTGGTCATAATGAGATTCTGGGTGTAACAAGGTAGGTTTTTGTTCAGCTGTTAAAGTCTTTTTCTGCTTAGATGTTGGTATTTCTTCTCAGTTTATCCGTTTGAGATTACTTGATGTTTGATCAAATTTTTTATCCAAGCAGGTGGAGAACGTTTACTTTCTGCCTTGCACTGGTTAGCAGGGCAATTGCATGGGAGACAAACCAAGAAATGCTTGGATGCTAATTGGGATGAAACTGTTAATGAAGCTTCTATGAAAATTTTGTGGCCAGATCTATAGGAATCATGTGTAGGTAGGTTAGAATTTAAATTGAAACCTTTAATAATTTTATCTTCTATTATCAGGACATTTTCCTAAGAGAGTTAACACCAAAGCTTTTAAAGTTCTTAAAGTTATTATTTGTTTGAAATAAAATGAATATTCATAAAATTATCATGAGAAACACACAAATAAATCAACACACATCCACTTTATATTCTTCTTTTAATATCAACAAATTAATATCAGAGTCACAACAAACATTGTTCATTAAAGCAGTAAAAATGCATTGCTAAAGAGACTGAGGCCTAATTGCTTTTGGTGGGAGAAGTTCATGCTGATGTACCAGACAAATTGTCAATGTGGAGGAAAAAAAGAACAAAACTGTATCAAAGTCAGGAATATTTACTACTTTATTTCAGACTGGTTTTGGGGGGTTTGGTTTTGCATTTTTTTGTGGTTTTTGAATAATGTGTATTATCAAAAGCATTGCTAAAGAGACTGAGGCCTAATTGCTTTTGGTGGGAGAAGTTCATGCTGATGTACCAGACAAATTGTCAATGTGGAGGAAAAAAAGAACAAAACTGTATCAAAGTCAGGAATATTTACTACTTTATTTCAGACTGGTTTTGGGGGGTTTGGTTTTGCATTTTTTTGTGGTTTTTGAATAATGTGTATTATCAAAAACTGCACAGATTTTAACTTCAAAATTGTGACTTTGTATGCCAGAATAGTTCTGAGTGGGGATTTTTACAATTTTTATTAATTATAAAACAAATTTTATACCAATTGTGAGATAATACATTTGAATAGTAGTCTTAGAGTCAAAACAGCCTGAAATTAAACTTCCATGCTTGTATACTTAATCAATGCTCCACTGAATCTTACCGTTCTCTGAAAAATTGCTATATATAAAGTATTAATGAAGGCCTTGTGTAAAATGTCAGCTGTTGGGCCATGTGAAACAAAATTTTCAATAAAAGCAGTAACAGACATCTTCCTAACTCAGAATTAATATATTTAGTGATGTCCTGCATTGCCATGTGTTGAATTCAGATTTTAAAAAAAGAAAAAGGGAATAAAAAAGAAATATATGATGTAGTGTTCATGAATGTTCATTTTCTACAGTTCTCCGGAGTAGAGAGGATATATGGACGGTGTATGTTTTTTATTTGCCTTGGTAAGTAAGGTTTTTTATTAGATGGATTTCTTTTGGGGAAAAAAAAATATGGCAAGGATCACTGTCTGGAAGCAGTGAAAACTTTCTTGACGTTTCACTTGACTCCGAAGTTTACCAGCTGAATGAAAACAGAGAATACTTTCAAGTCAGGTCAAAATGAGTTACTGATAAGTTTATTGTTGTATTTGTTTTATAGTGTCGTGGTTTAACCTCAGTCGGCAACTGAGCACCACGCAGCCGCTCGCTCGCTCACACACAACCCC
>NW_008795674.1:28476-32320 GCF_000699145.1 Aptenodytes forsteri | reverse complement strand
TGTACCAGCTACTAGGAAGGAAATTAATTCTATCCCTGCCGAAACCAGGACATATAGTTAGTTTGGGAGCTTGGAATTTTGGAATGCTTTGAAAAAACAGCTTCTGGTGGACAAAAATTTGCAGATGCTATCAGAGACTGAATATCCTGAGGGAGTATTTGCTACTGCATAACTCTTGAAGGTGGTTTCTTACACATAGAGCTACTATGAGAAGACTGAGTGTACACATGGGCTAGATGTCTAAGCTCCTACTATAGTCACTGGTAAGTTAGTTAATGTAGAGCCTGGAGTTACTGTTGAGGGATGGTGAAGCCTGGAGTTGGGGTCATCTGAATGCAGGCATGCTCTAGTTGATCAGCTCAATAGTGTTGAGTGTATTGACCTAGAGGCGGGATTCAGTTCCATAAATATAGTCTCCTTGGGTTACAGGAGATACCTGAGGTTATCTGTGACATCTTCAGAGGACTGAATAAAATGACATAAAACTTAAAACATCAGCACCCCTATGGAGAGACAGCTGGAGACAGGCAAGATATCCCAGCTGACTTAAATGGTACTAGATGATACATGCGGGCAATTGAAATGAGCCCTGTATCTCCATATAATGGAGACACTACATATAAACACCATGTGCAATCTGAACATTGCTGATGGTAAAAATGTCATAGCCATGATCTTCTGAAGGCACAGGTGAGATTAGAGGAAAAAAAAAAGAAAAAAATATATAAATACTTTAGAAATTAGTAGAGTAGAATACACTAGCTTTCAGGCACAGAATTCTTTACTCAGGTCAATTTTTTGACTTTCTGGACAGAAACATAAAATGTTATTTTGTGCATGAATAGCAAAGCATGGTATACAGTTGGTCTAAGTAGGTAGAGTAAATCTGAAACATTTGGAACGCGTGCACAGAACAGAACAGGCCAGACACTTTTAAAAAATCCTGGATCTACAGTGTAAGTTCATAGTCCCTGTTGGGCTGCTGCACTAAATTAAGGTTTTGTTGATTCTCTTTGATATGTGACTTGCATTTCATACTCTAGAGATTTAAAGTCTTCCTTTAACAACGTCTTAAGCAGTGGTTCCCCAAAAGTGGCAGTAGCCAACGTAGACAAAAATAGCTTCCAAAAGCAAAGTTACTGATTATTTGGTGAGCAATATAAATTGCATTTTTTAGATGAGAAGGCTAGAGACTATTAAAATACTGGTGTCATGGTTTAACCCCAGCCAGCAACTAAGCACCACACAGCCGCTCACTCACTCCCCCTCAGTGGGATGGGGGAGAGAATCAGAAGGGTAAAAGTGAGAAAACTCGTGGGGTGAGATAAAGACAGTTTAATAGGTAAAGCAAAACCCACACACGCAAGCAAAGCAAAACAAGGAATTCATTCACTCCTTCCCATCGGCAGGCAGGTGTTCAGCCATCTCCAGGAAAGCAGGGCTCCATCACGCGTTACGGTTACTTGGGAAGACAAACGCCATCACTCCAAACGTCCCCCCTTCCTTCTTCTTCCCCCAGCTTTATATGCTGAGCATGACGTCATATGGTGTGGAATATCCCTTTGGTCAGTTGGGGTCAGCTGTCCCAGCTGTGTCCCCTCCCAGCTTCTTGTGCACCCCCAGCCTAGTCGCTGGTGGGGTGGGGTGAGAAGGAGAAAAGGCCTTGACTCTGTGTAAGCACTGCTCAGCAGTAATGAAAACATCCCTGTGTTATCAACACTGTTTCTAGCACAAATCCAAAACATAGCCCCATACTAGCTACTATGAAGAAAATTAACTCTATCCCAGCCAAAACCAGCACAACTGGGTTTTGCTGTTCTTCATAAGGCTTTATCTTTCTACAAAGTGTAATCATGGCTAAAACTCCTCTAAATTTGGATCACATAGAGTAACCAGTTTCCCCTGCACTCAATAGGTTTCAAAGCAATCTAAATACACACATGTATTTTAGAAAAGCAGAAGTTTTTAAAAAGAATTTTTTCTCAGGGTGTCCGTACTATGTGCTGCTCTCAGGCTACTATCTGCTATCAGCAGTTTATGTACATTTAACCTGCTGAAAAGCTAGTTTAATAGCAGCTTGAGTAAATCACACAGCAGAAATACAGTGTGGTATAGAAAAACATTTAGATCTAAAAATATAAAAAGCTTGGAGAAATTTGTTGAAAAGAAGTTGCAGGGCTTGACCATTTCCCACACAACTCCTATAGATTATGCACAGTTCAAGACAACAATCTGAAGAGATACATTTCTTGTTGGAATAGACTGTGTTTTTCTTGCTGTTCAGCAAGCCAGTGCTTGTTCAGTAGGACAGTAGCTGATTGGTATCCTTGCCCCACTGCTCTCTTCTTTTGAAGGAACCTGCAGGCAGGAGAGAGATAAGAGGGGTGGAGTAAGTCTTCCCAGGAGGTACTAAGTAGCTTTCAGGTATGGACAACTTGAGGGAGGACAGAGTTGATTTTTCTTTTGAACGATATACGAAAGGAAGTAAAAGTGGTTATTGCACTTGGGTTTTTCTAAACCATTAGCGAGAGAGTGACAGAAGGAACAGAAAATTCAGAGGAGTAGCAGATATGAGACTGAAAGAAGTTCACTACATTGTAGGCAGCTGCTACTCAATGTGACTGAGGGTTGCTATTGTCCTATGTTGCAGTGCTACAGAGCAAGGCATTTTAAGGTATGCAAGTAAGTTAAGCTCTGTCACACATGTAGAAATTCATATGATCTCCTGAAGTATTAAAATACATGTGGAAAGTTACTCTAATGAACTGCTTTAATTTTTGTGTCATCAAGGTTGCAAACAAATATGGATAGATATTCAATTCTATTGACTTTTCAGATCACTAATTCTACATATTGAAGAATGTCTCACATGGATGGAACTTCTATTTCTTATTTTGGTGTAGATGAGACATTCTTAAAAAATATCCTTTCTGAATCTCAAATGTTGCAAAAATTTTTTTTTGGCATACTGCTTATATTTTTAAAAGATGATCAGTTCAGTGACACTGACAATTCAGTTACAAATGGTTGAGTACTCTTGGCATTTAGCTGGCAAGGGAAAATGACATGGATTGTAGTGTTTTTGGAGATTTGGAATATATTAACCTTCTTTCTGAGAAATTTGTGTGGCGTTAATTTTATCCCTACTTACTTGCCTATAGTATTTGGTAAGCATGGTAAATTCATTACTAGGTCTTTGAAGTGAACTCCCTTGGATTCATGGAAACCAAGGAGAAAACACAGGGTCTCCATATGAAAATCTGAATGTTGTTTATTACTTTTTTTTTTTTTTTCTCTCTTCCTCCTCTACCAACAAAGCAGAAAGTAACAACTTTGCTCTTTTAAGAGGGTCAATTAACGAAAAAGTAATAAAATGAATGTACTGGTTTTGGCTGGAATAAAGTTAATTTTCTTCATAGTAGCTAGTATGGGGCTATGTTTTGGATTTGTGCTAGAAACAGTGTTGATAACACAGGGATGTTTTCATTACTGCTGAGCAGTGCTTACACAGAGTCAAGGCCTTTTCTCCTTCTCACCCCACCCCTGGGGTGGGGGTACACGAGGTGGGGGTACACCCCACGCTGGGAGTACACGAGGAGTTGGGAGGGGACACAGCTGGGACAGCTGACCCCAACTGACCAAAGGGATATTCCACACCATATGACGTCATGCTCAGCATATAAAGCTGGGGGAAGAAGAAGGAAAGGGGGGACGTTTGGAGTGATGGCGTTTGTCTTCCCAAGTAACCGTTACACGTGATGGAGCCCTGCTTTCCTGGAGATGGCCGAACACCTGCCTGCCGATGGGAAGGAGTGAATGAATTCCTTGTTTTGCTTCGCTTGTG